>NC_056522.1:137854416-137928488 GCF_019175285.1 Sceloporus undulatus
AGGTAGATCATAGAAATAACTGAGAGGAAGGAATATATTGACCTCTGATGCTGTATGAATACCGAGGCCCCTTTTGCATAATACAAAATCTGCACATCAAAATTGTGTTATCTTTGAAAGAAGAAAACATTGTTAAAAGGAATGAAGATTGGGTAAAAACCTTCTAACCCCAGTAAAGGTCATTAAAACGACAATGGAGATAGTTGTGTTTGTCCATGGGACTGAGACATGGAAAGTAGCTGACAATTTAAGATAGGAGAAAAACTGTGTAGTCTTTTTTTTTTAAAATGTTCAGAGAAACAAGTTAAAGAGATAAAAAATGAAAAAATGAAGATGAAAACATTGTACATTTGAGGAAACATGAAAGGAGGAAAGCATTCACAGACAGGAAATCATAGATAGGATATTGATACTTGCAGGTCAGCAAACTCATGTAAGGAGGAAAAATCTGTTGCGAGCAGTGGCTACACTGAAGAAAACCAACCGCTAGCAATTTATAAAGTTAATAGAATAACTCTGTAAAAACTCCCTCAGATACACATACAACTTTCACAACATAGAATACAAAGACAGTGAGAGGTTTTTTTTTTAATGCTAGCAAAGACTTCTAAATTTATTTCCCCATTTTCTGGAACTAACTAATCCAATGCAAACTGAATGAGGGATATGTGTGTGTGCATACGTAAAATTTAAGAGGATATAACAAGTATTTTTTGAATGAACTGAAGGGATATTTGAACATGTATTATCAACAGGAAAATGTCAAGAACATTGTAAATGATTTAGAATAGGAGGGAAGCAGAGATATGTGTTTTATGAATATCGTAAAAAGAGGTGTGTGTGTGTGTTAGTGTTTGTGTGTGTAATCTGTAAATGTAGTGAAAGTGGAGGAAAAAAGTTCTCAACCAAAAAAAGGCCAGGAACAAAAAAAAAGCCAGCGAAGGGGGAAACCCATGACACAAGGCATTAATAACAGTCTAAAGCAATGTGACATTAAGGTGTGTAGAAAACATAAAAGGAGGAGAGGAATAGAGGAGAAATGTATCTAAAAGTAGACTGTAGGGGAAAAATCGAAACTGTTGTCATACAGACAGCAAAGATAGATGGCCATATTGAAAGCTTGTTCAACAGACAGAAAGGAACTGAAGGAGTTATGGTCGCTTATATCTACAAAGCTGAACTATCAAATGGCAAGGAAATGCTAAAAATAAAATGAAAAAATGTCAAAAGGATGTGTGTGTTTATGTTTTAAACAAGTTGTAGCAGGGAAGTGTTACAGAATAAAAAATAAAATGAAATTAGATTGTGGAAAAAAGAGCAGCAAAGACACATATTTATCAGACAGAAATAAGAAACAGAAATATAGATGATATTTGTCCTATTTTATTTAGAGCAGGTGTAGGCAACCTTTTTGAGCCGGGGGCCGGGTTGCTGTCCCTCAGACAACTGGGGGGCCGAAGCCAAAAAATAAATAATTAAATAATTTTTTTTAAAAAATTAAATAAATAAATAAACCGGGACAAAAGTAGGACAACATTTTCAAATGGTGGACACTTTTTTTAAAAAAAGTGGAGGACACGCAAAAAAAATTGCTGGTTTTAAAAAAAATGTTAACATAAATGCATGTTTCTGAGGCGTCTATAGACAATTGCCCCTCTTGCCCCTGCACGCGAGAGGCCAAAGGCCCCGGCGGCAATTGGCGGCAGGAGCGGGCTGGGGCCGGTCCCAAGGCCTCGCCGGGCCGTATCTGGCCCACGGGCCGCAGGTTGCCTACCCCTGATTTAGAGGGTTGCTAGATTATATAATATGCCTATGTATTAAATTTTCAGGGACCTTCATTGTGCCACTTTTGGCAGAGACAGTTTAATATGTGTGTGTAAATATTGCTCAGGCTAACATTTCAGGTATGAGAAAAGTAATCAGTCTGCAACATACTTCCTTCATTTCCTCTTTAGTTGGGTATCCAAGGCTGCAGCCTTATGCACAGTGACTTGGGAGTATGCTCCATTGAACTCAGTGGGGCTTCTTTCTAAGCAGACATGGATAAGATTGCACAGTAAAATCCTTACAAAATTTCTTGGCAGATGAGCAGCGTTCTTCACAGTTGTTCCAAGATAATTTTTGACAGTATCATCTGGTGGTAAGAGTAAGCTTCTGTAAGGTTGGTTTCCAAAACATCTGATACAGAATATAGTTTTAACTATAGAAAAAACTATCTAATCATATCTAATAATATTATAACTCAACCAAAACTTAATGTCCTATCTGTGCCAGTTTCATCAATATTTAAATTGCAAAACAGGCCAAAAATGTCCTACTTAATTTATATGGTTGGTTCCAGAAACTGACAAGCAGAACTGTACTCGTACAGGGAGGCTCTTCTAGCTCCTTTCTCCTTTTCCAGATTCATCTTTACCATCTCACCTCTCCATTCTTGAGGGCTGAGGGACTCTCTCAGAAAGCATGCAATCGGCATGCTGCAGTGGCACAGGGAAGCTAGTAGAATTTAGTAGGGTGCCTTTACTCAAGTTCTTTCCACTTTTGTAAAACATTAAAACCACTGTAAATAGGGAGGGAGGGAGTAGTTAAGAGTGTCAATACAGTATTCCCTTATTTAATTAAGATAGGAATGAAAGTCTTCAAAACATTTCTGCAGAAGGGAGTAAAAACAGTTTTCTCCACATCCAAAAGTGCATTTCTCAATGCAAAAGTCCATTTTTGACTGACTGCTCACATTCTAGGACTTTTCTTGCCAGTTTTTTCTTTGTGGAAATCATTGTATTTTGCATATAATAAGATTTTGGGCAAAACCCAAAGTATCATGCACGTATACAACAGCCTGTACAGCTTTAGTGATAGAGTCCTCTAGGCTGAAAATGCTGATGCTGAATGCCAGGTCTGTAAATGAAAAATCAGCAGCTATTTAGGAGTTGATCCTGGTCAAGCATGCCAGGCTGGCTCATATCAGAGACACTTGTCTGGATGAATCTGGGGGTGACAGTCTTTCACAGCTTTGCCCATGTGGGTTCTCTTTGCAGCTTTAGGGAGGTAAGGCTTGATGGGGAGGAAGGTGTAATCAGAGTGGTCAATTGTGATTCCATTGTTCTTATCCCTGGTGGGGTAAAATATGTGCACAGTGGCCTCACTAGGGTTAATGTCACCTGGTGTGGGGCAGTGGCAGCAGCAGTGGACAACCCCTCCCCTCCCTCTGCTTTGTCCACTTATTATTATTATGAGCAGGTGGGTAGGGGAGTCAGCAGACCACTTCTCACCTCTCCTTTTGCCTCACCTCCCCACCTGACCAGATCTGTTCTGGTCAGACCTCACCTGGAATATTGCATCCATTTCTGGGCACCTCACCTCCAAAAGGCTGTTGACAAGCTGCAGCATCTCTAAATGGTGATGAGTCTAGAACCATGCCCTATGAGGAGGGACTTAGGGAGCTAGAAATACTTAGCCTGGAGAAGAGAAGATTAAGAGGTGATATAATGAGGCCTCTGTTAAAAAAGTCATCCTTAGATCCCACAATAATGAATAACTATCAGCCAGTGTCTACCATTTCTGGGCAAGGTTTTGGAACGTGTGGTGGCTTCTCAACTCCAGGAGTTTCTGGATGAAACGGATTATCTAGATCCATTTCAATCTGGTTTCAGGCCTGGCTATGGAACAGAGACAGCCTTGATCACCTTGGTGGATGACCTACGCAGGGAACTAGAAAGGGGGAGTGTGTCCTTGTTGGTTTTCCTGGACCTCTCAGCAGCTTTCGATACCATCAATCATGATATCGTTCTGGACAGCCTGTCTGGGATGGGGCTTGGAGGTACTTTCTATAGTGGCTCCTTTCCTTCCTGGAGGGACGAACCCAGAAAGTGATACTGGGGGATTCCTCTTTGACCCCCTGGTCATTGACCTGTGGGGTCCCTCAGGGTTCTGTGTTGGCCCCTGTGTTGTTTAACATATACCTGAAACCACTGGGAGAGGTTGTCCAGAGTTTTGGGGTGCAGTGTCATCAATATGCAGATGACATTCAACTGTACTATTCCTTCCCACTTCAATCCAAGGAGGCTGTCCTGGTCCTAAACCAGTGTCTGTCTTCAGTAATGGACTGGATGAGGGCAAACAAGTTGAAACTTAATCCAGACAAGACAGAGGTGCTCCTGGCCAGTCGGAAGGCAGATCGGGGAATAGGGATCCAGCCTGTGTTAGATGGGGTCACACACCCCCTGAAGACACAGGTTCACAGTTTGGGGGTACTCTTGGACTCAGCTTTGTTGGTCTCCCCCCCTCTTACTTATAGTTTTATATTTTTAAAATATGTTTTATTCTTTTAATAACTATCTGTTTTAATATTGTAATAATTTAATTCCTTTTTAATGTTGTTGTTGTTATTATTATTATTATTATTATTATTATTATTATTATTATTATACTGTTTTTAATGCTGTGAAGTCACTTTGAGTCCCAGTCCTGGGAAAAGAGTGGGATACAAATAAATATAATATAATAAAATAAATAAATAAATAAATAAATAAATATGATAGCCTTGTTTAGATATTTGAAGGGATATTAGTTGATGATGGAGCAAACTTGTTTTCTGCTGATCCAGAGCAATGGATGCAAGCTACAAGAAAAGATTCCACCTCAACATTAGGAGGAAATTCCTGACAGTAAGAGCTGTTCAGCACTAGAACACACTCCCTCGGAGAATGGTGGCATTCCTTTCTTTGGAGGCTGAATGGCCATCTGTCAAGGGTGCTTTGATTGTGTGTTCCTGTATGGCAGGAGCATGACTGGATGGCCCTTGAGCTCTCTCCCAACTCTGTGATTCTGATTCTGTGAGCCAGTGGACTGCTCCACTCTTCCTTCCCAGTGTGTGCATTTCAGCCTGTGTGTGCATGCTGTGTATTCATTTCAAAGTGAGCAGCTGGGATAGAATAGGGATTCCTACAGCTCAACCGTCTCCTTTTTGAGCTAGCCAGGATAGGCTTCTGGGCAGTGTTGGAGTCTCCTTAGCTTGTTGAGCTGGAGGATTTCAATTTACCTGCTGACACTATCCTGTCAGGAATGGCTCAGGACTTCATATCCTCAAAGACAATCATGGGTCTCTCTCCTAAGTTACATGTGGGCCCATACATGTACAGAGCACACTCTAGAACTCATTTTTCTGTGCCACATATGATGCTAATGATCTTGGAGGAAATTTCCACAGTCCCACTACCATGGACAGATCACTACATTGTTTTTTTTAGGTTTGCTGAACACTTGCAGGAGTGGCGGGGGATCCTCAGGAAAGTGATTGATCTGGATGATCTCCTGCTGGGCTAGTTCTTGGGTACTTTTCATGTCATCTCAGCATGTGATTCTATTGAAGTCCTGTTTGAGCTCTGCAAATGGCCGTGGTGATGAATGCAGCTACTCTTGTCTGCCATCTCTCACAGAGACCAACCAACTCCCTTGGGGTGTGTGTGGGTGAATGTGGGTGTGTTTGCTTCTTTGATTGGTTGGTTCAGAGATCTGATGGTAAGGAAAACAGCAAGACAGTTATTAGAACAGTGATGTTGGAAAATAAGGCCCACTGAACATGGAATCCAGCTTACTGAAGACTTGCTGTAAAATATGAATAATTAAAAACAACAACAAAAACAACAGATCATGCCACCATTTTAGGGATGGCTGCTAGAGTGATGAGAGATGTATTACATGTTGTCCTATGAGTATGGAATGTAACACACTCAAAAGCCTATTGTGAACAATTTGCACAGGATTTTGAAGATAAAATTACTTGGATCTTTTCAAATTTGGTCACTGTAATTGATACAGGTCTAGTAGGTACATGCTTACCCCCTGCTTATACAAGAATAATGCTCTTTTTTAATGATTGTTTTAAACTCTTTTAGGGAAGAATTCACTCAGGCAGTTATGACTGAGTAACCATCTTAGTTCCGTAGCTACACACAGTTTCCTTGCCTAACCCCCCAAATCCCTACTTACCAGGCATCAGTCCCTGTGATTAATGGAAGTCTGTGATCAGAGAGCAGCTAACTGATGTTCCCACTCCCTCCCGTGAGTGATCTCTGGTACAACAGGCAGAAGTAGGATCCCTGCACACAATTCCCTCTCACACTGGAGAGTGCTCACACGAGGGGATGGTGGGAACATCAGTCAGTTGGTTCTCGACTGACAGGGGAGCAGATCCCCATTGATTTTGGTGACTGCTGCCTGGTAATTGAGGCAATGGAGGACTTTCACAGTCCTAATGTATCCCTCAAACTAGAGAATATATAGGGATCATGAATGCAACCAGTCACAAATGTGTAACTCTAGGTTACACTCCCTCTGTGAATTCTGGCCATGGATATATTTTACATTTTAATGGCAATTTTTGTTTGTTTTTATCTATATTATCTTTCGTTAAAGCTCTGTAAGCATCCTTGAGTCCCAGTTCTAATACAAAAGGGAGGGGATGCAAAATAAATAAATAAATACACAGATAAAATACTACCTGCAGCCCTGCTTACACACTTATTCCAAAACAACCACAAGACAGTAACCTGTCCTAGACTCAGATTCTACCCCTTCAACAACTGATCCACAAAACCTCAAACCAAATTCATTGATGCTGTGACTCAAAGAACAGCGTGGATGTACTCCATTGATCTGGCTTCTTAGCTCTTTCTCTTTAAGTTTTAGAAGATTGTTATTGACTGAATTTACTTGATAGGATTCCCCCCAGAGAGAGCAGCAATACTGTGAAAAACAGCAACAGTAAGAACCTTTCATCACAAAACAATAGTTGCTGATGTCTTATCTTTGAAACTTTTGAGGACACAAAATCTATTGATACGGAAAGATGTTTTTTTAATATATATATATAATATATATATATATATATATATAATATGCCAGAAAATGGTGTTTTGAAATATTGCAAATTAGAAACTCTTCATGGAGCCCTAATAGTGTGGATGATGCCATTTTTTAACTCTTCAAACTGGTGTAACTGTTGCTAAGATGTATGATTGCTGATGATTTAGAAGGATGAATGTTCAGGTAGAAAATTAATGTTTTTTTTAAAAGCTTTTGTTTGCTGTGAGTTTTTTTTATTTATTTATTTTTCATTAAAAAATGATAAATAAGGTTATTAACACAGTATGCAGGATGTTTTAGCCATTTGGAAATATTGTGCAAATCTTAAGAAAAATAGTAAAAATAATGGAATACAGTACAAACTTTCCATGAGTAGTAACTGTTTGCCACTGTGCACTAATACAGAATGCATTATATTATTATTATTATTTATTATTATTTATTTTATATTATTAACCTTTATTATAAAGCGCTGTAAATTTACACAGCGCTGTACATACAATCTTTATAATTGGACAGTTCCCTCCCTCCAGGCTTACAATCTAAAAAGACACGACACGAAGGAGAAGGGAGTGGTGGTGGGGAAGGGGCCTGTCTAGTAGGATAATAAATATACAATACAATAGCAATACAGGAAATGATTCAATAAAGAGGACAACAAGAACATCAAATAGCAAGTGACAATTATGCAATGCCTGGGAACGCTTTTTGGAACAGGTGGTCTTCAACTCCGTTTTGAAGCTGGTTAAAAGTGATGGCTCTTGCTCACGGGGAAGAAGGTTCCAGGAGTAGGGGGGGGAGCAAGTGAAAAGGGGCGAAATCGGGATGGGCAGAGGAATCCTGGGCTGAAACAGGAACCTTGACTACCAGAACGGAGGGGCCGAGTGGGAAGGTGAGGGAAAGAAGGTCTGATAAGTAAGGAGGCGTCAGCCCATGGAGGGCTTTAAACATCGATTTTCAAATACAATCTTGTCAACACTGCCTCCACTCAATATCGGGTATTTATTTTATCATTTGTTTGTTTGTTGTTATTATTTATTTATTTATTTACTGTATCTATATTCTGCTCTTCAGCCAGAAAGACTCTCACAGCAGCTTACAGATAGTTAATTAGATATTTCCCTCTCTCAGGCTTACAATCTAAAAATGACATGACCACAAAGGAGAAGGGAATGGCAGTAGGGAAGGGAAATAATCCAGCAGGTCTTCTCTCTTTCTGCTGCCTGGATCAGGCAGATGGACTGGAATGAGGGCTCGTCTCTGGCTCTTTGGTCTTCTGACTAGAACTTGGAATTAGTTCATTTTAAAAAATATAATGTGCTATCCATAATTTCTATATTATTTTTTAAAAAACAACTGTTAAACTTGATGTTTAATGACTATTGTTTCTTGTTAACTGATATAATATAATTAAAGGAGGGAGGATCATTGTGTATTTGTTATCATAACTTCACTGCCGTTAAGCTCAAAACTCAATGCAGTTAAGTCCAAAAACTATACATCCAAACCTAAATGAACAAAAAATAAATCTGTACATGCCGTGTCCATGGAGAGCTGTCTGTGACACTGTGATGCATCAGCTAACTAGATCTCTGATGCCATCAGTTCAAAATTAGATTCTCACAGAAAGTGCATGAATGGAGTGAACAATAAGCAAAGCAGAGGATATGCAATGCAGGTTATTTCGGAGAACAATAGATTTAGTCCAGGTTTGAAAGACAAGCAATTTTGAAGTGAACCACAGAGCTATTCAAAGTATTGAAAGACATTTGACAATAGGAACAGAATGCAGTGGAGGAGGAATGAGTGGCAGTTGAGAAATTAGGATTATGGGCAGTTTGTAGGCTAAAAGACTGGGAGAGGTAGCTACAGAGAGAGAGAGAGAGAGATGGAGAGTTCATTATTAAGAGCATTACTTGCTTTCCATATAGTCAGTCATTTATTGACCCACACATATTTCTGAGATTATAGTATGCAACAAGTGTGTTGGAACTGAGCATACAATGACAGATTAGACAGCTAAGGGGAAGGTTGCCCTTGCCAGTATAGAGTGCCCTACACAGAACTGTTAAGTCTTGCTTCCAGGTCATTCCTGATGAGAGTGACAAACAGTGCAATACCTGTGGGCAGCAGCTGCTAGTGGAATGCCTTGTTGCTGCTTTGCTTCTGTCCATCCTAGTAAATCCTAGTTTCCCTTAATCTTTTTAGGAAGTTAGCCAAACACCTTTGGCTCTTTTGAATTGTTATTCTGGCCAAAAGGCCATGATTACAAGGAATCAGGGTGGTCCTCCTCTGTAATCAGAATTGTTAATCTGTGTTCCAATGATGTTCATGAAAATGTTTCATGTTGTGAAGCAGTTTAGCGTTGTCATGAGCACTAGGGAAAAGTTGTAATTCATCAGATTCTCTCTTACGTAGTAGGTCTGTGACAGGACATGGGCCCTTTAAACTTTTTGCCTGACTCCAAGCATGTTACTTGGAAGCTTCACTGAAACCGTATGCTCCAATCCCACATAACTTTAGTTGTGTGGTTGGATCTCCATCCTTCGGGGAAATGATGCAACTAATGGAGCCAGTGTGGCATAGTCGTTTAGTGTTGGATTATGATTCTGGAGACTGGGGCGGGTTATAGACCGCCCATTGGGGCGGTTGGACCCGCCCCTTTCCCCGGAGTATCGGGGCTTCAGTGGCTACACCGGCAGCCGCTGCGGCCCCGATCGCCGCTATTCAGGCTGCGGGAAGCGGCAAAACGCCGCTTCCCCGCAGCCTGAAAAGGGTGTCCTTGGGGCTTCAAGCCCCAAGGACACCCCGCAGCGTGGGGAGGGGGAGAAAGGGGCCGCTTGGCCCCTTTCTCCCTTGCTTCGCTGGGCGCAGCGTCTGAAGGCTGCGCCCAGCGAAGAAAGCGGCGCCGCAGACCAGGAAGGAGCTCCGAACGGAGCTCCTTCCTGTCCACGGAAAGGGCGCCCTGCCGCGGATTGAGGACGTCACGTCCGCGCCGCCCCATCTAGAGGCGGCGCGGCCGTCATGTCCTCACAGCAGCGGCCCTATGAGGGCCGCCGCCGTTTAGTGCATCGGGCACACACTAGGGTTAGGGCGGTGCGAGAAGCACCGCCCTTTTTGTAACCCTAGTGTGTGTCTCATGCACTAAAACACCGGTGTGTAACCGGCCCAGGATTCGATTCCCAGCTCAGCCATGAACCCACTGGATGATCTTGGGCGAGTTGCATGCTCTTAGCCTCAGGCAATGACAAACTTCTAAACATTCTGCCAAGAAAAAACCCATGATAGATTTGCTTAGGGTCATCATAAGTTGGAAATGACTTACAAGCCCAAAAACAAGAACAATAAAAGATGGCACAGTTGGTTATATGAATCTTTCCAATGTCCATGGAAGCTTCTCTTCAGGCTTGATACTGACTGAGTGTGCTGACGTGTCACATTCATGCAGTGGTGTCATCTTGCACAGAGAGGGACTCCTGTTTGCATTGCTGTGTACAAGCGTTACAGGTATTGTGGTTGATTCCTCATCCTCTTATTTTAACATGAACACAAAATATCTCCCCAAAATATTCAAGTTTTTTCAGGAAGGATGCTACGTTCCAGTGCGGGATTCAACCTGATGTAACACACATGCGTTCTCCCACTAATCTACAGCTGTTTCCCAACAGGCTCATTGAAACAAGCACCACTGAGCACTATGGTGGGGGTGACAGCTTGGACTACACAGCTACATATTTTATTACTGTATTTGGATTTGTACTGTATGCGCTGCAATATCTTTTATGTTCTTCATTAACCAAGAATGAGACATGCATAGAACATGTTATTAAATCCTCCAGAAACTTACTTCAGCACTGTTTGCCACACACTCTGTACCACAGGATTGTATTATTATGCCTAAATTGCCATTGGGAAAGGGAGCTGAAGCATACTGCTTGCCTCAGGCTACCCATGGTGAGGGTGGCAGCACTGGAGATTGATCTAGACTTCTGTCAAGAGCTCTTATATTCAGCACCACCTCTCAGCTTTCAGGACCCATTTATGTCCTTAATTCATAGATTACGACACAGATGTAGCTAGGCTGGACCTTGGGGCCAAAGTCTAATGACTCAAATGACCACTATGAGAGGGGCAGGTGTAGGGAGCATCAGCAAAGAGGCCCGGTTTGTTAAACCCAAGCTCCACTGAGGTGATGCTGCTGGCTAGCAGCATCTTCTTCATTTATGTGAAGAGAGAGAGGCATTAAGAACAAGCATCCACAGAGTTACGAGGCTTGTTTTATTAGTCTTTGTATGGCTTTTTCAAAACAAAACTGGTGCTTATTCTCAAATAAATGTGTTTAGAATTGGAGGCAAAATCCTGTTTTGATATACAGTGGACCCTTATCATGCACAGGGTTTGATTTCAGGACACAACACACACGTGTTCACAGTCCTGCCATCATCAGGTCCAAAAATATGGCATCAGCGTCCTAGTGGGATCTCTAGGGAGGTGCTGATTTCACTGGAAAGATGTGTGTCTTCCATCCCACACAGGCAGGTCTTGGATGCTACCTTCACTTTGTGGCAGGTGTTGATGGAAAAGCTGTTTCCAACCAACACATAATGTGCAGAAAGCACTGTCTGTTGATGTGGTCCCCACCAGTTCTGTTTTCTTGGCCTGTATATCTAACTGTGTGGAATTTGTGTCTCTAAGGCTCATCTAGTTGAATAGAACTAAATACATTAAGTGGAGTGAGGGGGGGGAAGCATTTCCATCCCTCCTATTTCTGCATCAAACTACTAGCTTGGGGTACAGAGCTGACTTCACAAAAACAAAGAACTATGAATCTAGGCCCCATACAGACAAGCCAGAATAAAGCTGCTTCGGGTCACTTTGGAGGTATGCTGTATAAATGAACGCCTGCGTACTAGAGTCTGGAAGCTGTGCTCCAGTCCTTAAGACCGTCATGCTTTGGTGCAGCTTCTGGACTCTTAGTAAGCATACATCATTTAAACAGCTACTCCAAAGGACCCGAAGCAGCTTTATTTTGGCCTGTCTGTATGGGGCCCTAGTCAGATGAAAGGCTGAGATTTTTAAAATGCCAAAAGCTGATGGAGTTAATTATCTTTCCATGAAGATGATGAATAAACAGTAACAAACACAGTTTGTTACAGGAAAGTAACCTTTGGCTTCTTCTTCTTCAAAATCTTGGGGGCCGAAATAGGAATCTCCCTCTCCTGATTTATATTGATAAAATGAGCTTTGTCTGTGTAGAAGTGTGGGAAGAAGAGAGAGAGTAAATGAGGAAGATCAGTCTTATGAGTTTTGGGAACCTTTGTGTGGATGCAGCAGAATTCTCAGATGGTCTAGTTAAATTAGATAACATGATGAATTTCACTAATGAATGTGAGGCTGTTGTAATGCTCTTAGTTATTTATTTTATTCTTTTGAAGAGGCTGGGGGAGGAAATATGATCAAATTTCCTTTTTATAAAGACACTCAGTTCCTCTAGCCTAGGGGGACTTTCAGCCTCCCAGCACGAACATCACACAGGGTGTATTACTGTAAATGAAATGAAAATAGAAATAAAGCTTTTAAATTCACTATAGATAGGAAAGAAATTTGGAATATGCTTTTAAATACATAGATTTTTAGGGGGAGAATATCATAAGCATTGATGCAAGCAAGCTTCCAGGAAGTACTATGTGTACAAAAAATGGTTTCTTTTTAGAGGTTAGGTGGGAATAAATGTCACAGGAAACTGAGTAACATAACTAATAGCGTGTCATAGTTCATCTCCAGTGCAAATATATCACACACATTCCTTCTACAAATGCCTCAGTATACAAATGGTTGTCACTAGAGAAAATGCTAAGACTAGATGGTGTTTCCCAAATGACAAATTTTACTGAATTTTATCTGCTAAATTCTTGACTGGGAAAAATATGTATGTATTGGTGTCATTTACACCTAAATAAAAGTTTCATACTCAAAAATGCTTTGCTTGTGCTTCAAATTAAAACAGAAGCAACCATAAAGAACTTCCACTGTTTGCTTGGGCCTTTCAGGGTTCTTCTATTTAATATGCTGATTTGTACATGCTCATGTTGTATGTGTGGATTGCTAAATGTACTAACTACTGCATGTATTGTTTTTACATTTAAATTAAGTGTGGTCCTATATTGATATGGACCTTGGAAATCGTGCAATCACAGTTTTCCATCAGCCTCAATCATATGGGTTTAGGACTTTATCACACCAGCCTACTGTCTCTTCACAGTTGCATTACAGTCGTCCCTCCGTATCCACAGATTTTTTATCCATGGATTCAACCATCCACAGTTTGAAAATATTCAAAAATATATAAATTACAAAAAGCAAACCTTGATTTCTCATTTCATACAAGGGACACCATTTTATTTCCCCATTGTATGTAATGGGACAAGTGCCGTTAGATTTTGGTATCTATGAGGGGTCCTGGAATCAAACAGCAGTGGATACCAAAAGCCTATTGTAAGCCCTATACAGACAGCCAAAATAAAGCTGCTTTGAGTCACTTTGGAGGTATGGTGTTTCAATGATGCATGCGTCCTAAGAGTCTGGAAGCTGCACCAAAGCTGCACTCCAGTCCTTAGGATGCATGTATCATTGAAACACTATACCTCCAAAGTGACTCGAAGCAGCTTTATTTTGGCTGTCTGTATCAGGCCTATGTAGTTTAAGGACAGGGAACATTTTGAAAACATTTGGGAACATTTATGATCACACATCTCTGCAATAGCACTAAGGTACTGCTTTGGCTATGTATCGCACCATGCACTCTCTTCCACATAGCTTTCATAACACCTCCTTCCCATTCTGTGCCTTACCCAGCCTGCCTTTTGGCTGTTGTTGTTTTTCATTTTTATTTTTACAGCAGTTGAGCAGTTATGACAATGTAATGAAATTTTAAAATGAAAAAGAAACAAAAAAGGAAACAGCCTGCAAGGGAATAGTGAAGGGGAGGGAAGAGGAGAATCACACCCACTGATGCTATGTGACTGCCATCATATTGTTAATGTAGTAGAAGAAACCGATCACACAGAAGGCACTAATTGAATGACTGCAATATTGGGAGGCACTGACACGTTTTGCCCTTCAATAAAAAGAATCACTCCAAGAATGGATGAAATGCAAAGCAGTACCAGGGCAGATAGGATGTTGTGTGATATGTATCTGCCAAAGATGCTTTTATCCTGTTAAAATTCCACTTTGCTAACCTCATGTGGTAAAGTCCATACTTTAAAGTTGATCACTTTGTCCATCTATCTCTGATGTCACCTCTCATCCAATTGTTCCATCTCCCCTTTTTTAGTGTGGCCCTGGGACTTAAGCATGAAACTGGGGAACCATTTCTCTTTCTGAACTGTCTCTTGACTTTTTTTTTACTTATAAGAAAGTGATTTTCTAATTGTTTTGAACCAGGTGAAGAAATCGGATGGAACAAGTTTGTTTTCCTGCTGCTCCCGAAATAAGAACATGAACGAACAGATTAAAATTATGAGAAATTAGATTCCAATAGGAGGAAATTTACTCTAACACAGGGGTTCCCAATTTAGGGGTTGTGACCCCTTTGGAGGTCGCCAGGTTGTGAATCCCCCCCACAAAGCCTGCTGGGGCTTGTAGGTGACTGGAAGTCCCTCCCAACCTATCAGGGGGGCCACGGGCAGGACTTTCCTCCCCAGTGGGGGTCGCAGCCCAACAAAGGTTGGGAACTGCTGCTCTAACAGCTCTTCAACAGTGAAATGACCTGCCTCAGAGGATAGTGGACCTTCCATCTTTGGAGGTATTTCAGCTGAAGTTCATTGAGCATATTTCCGGAGTGCTTTAGTTGTGTATCTGTGCATGGCAGTGGAGTTGACAAGATGGCTCTTGTGGTCCCTTCGAGTTCTGATTCTATGAATTTACATCATTATTTATATTATTATTATTGTTGTTGTTGTTGTTGTTGTTGTTGTTGTTCTTTTAAAAATGAGATCCTCATTGTAACTGATCTTATTTTAAGGTACTACCAGCACAGTAACAAACTTTTGTGATAGAACTCATCAAATTTTAATGGTACTAGGAGAAATAATAATCCGTTTTGGGTTCTAGTAGCTCAGTATATTTGTTCACTATGGTGTGGTACAGAGCGCCAAAAAGAGGCGCCGGGGAGGCACCTCTCCTTACTCCAAATTGTGCGATACTGCTGTGCAGCAAGAAAGGAGGGCGCAGAAGCAGCTCCTTTTTGTGGCATACCTGCGACATCACAAAGTGCTGACAGCAGTGCAATGACTTCAAAGCTGTGCCACGCCATAGCTGAGCACGCCGTCTGTACAATGCTGCTTAACTGAGGCGTCCTGATGATGTGCTAGAGTTAAGGGGCGTCTATAAGAGGTGCCCTGAGGCAACCCTAGCACATTACCAGGACATGCTTAAAGGTCCGTCCGTACCGGGCCTATGTTACCCAGTCCAAGCAAGCTTTTAAGCAAATGGTTAACATATGGATTTGTACTTCAACAGAATTAATAGATTATAATGTGTAAAATTAAATAGAATGTTAGCCTTCCTGCAGCTTTAGAGAAATAAATGTCCCTCAGATATGCAGTACTTTGATGCCTTATTTTCAGGATATACTCCTAGAATAAAGTGTACCAGCTCTTCAGGGGTGATTCAGTCCTCTTTCAATTTGCATTTTTTTGTTTTGCTTTGTTTTTTTGTTTTAGGCTGAAGATTTTACTAAAACGGCATTAAAGGCAATCAGGTAGAGTTAAAGTGAATGGGAAAAAGGAATATTGCACAAAACCTCACATTGTAAGGTGTGTAAAGGACCACAAAATGGTGAACCATAATTTGCATTGATACAAACCAATGAGATCTTAAAGCAGTGGTTTCCATTTTTTTTTCTGTGCTCCACATCATGAGAAAATGTTTGATTAATATTTACACCCCCTATGAAAGTAATATCACATTTGTAGATGAAAAAGTCTAATTTCTAATTTCTTTTTTTTTTTCTTATTTAAATATTGCATTTAATGCTGTGTATAAGGGAAAACATAAACATGAGATTTATTGGCCAGATAAAAACACTGGGAATATATTTAAAATCCACCATTCTCTAGATAAAGGAATTACTTGCAAAGCTGTACAGGACTGGTGCAGACCTATCTATATTAATACAAGCTCAAAAAAAGTCAAGATGCATGAAAGTTGATGTGGATACTAAGGAATTAGAGCATGTACTTAGAGATTATTTTGTGGTTTTTTTAATGGACTAACATTTTAATGAACATTATAGTGGATTAATTTTTTAGTGAATTTAGTACCATCTTTAGTCACTAGGTAGCAAAATTCCCTAGACTTCCCTAGGGACAAAGTTACAGTCAAGGCTAAGACACTAATTTCTTCAAAGGACCTACAGACAGATCCAATGATAATTCCATCTGCAGTGGCTTTAAATTCTTCAAACACTTAGACAAGAAAGAGGTGGAAAGAGATCTTGCTGGCTGATCATGGGGAAAGAAACTCAACAGATGGAAAGGGTGTGCAACCACTAACTGGATGGAGAGAAATACCAACAAAAAAGAAAACAAAGAGCATGGGAAAAGATGAAGAGCAGAGGGAGAAGAAAAAGAGCAGAGGGTTGGGGAGAGGGCTAGTGGACTAATACTTGTACATTTGAGTGCTCCTCTCAATTCCTAATAATACAGTCATCCCTAGCAATTTGCAAAACTGCTTTTTTTTAATATATATATATATATATATATATTATTTATATTATAAATTGATACAAGAATACACCCCCCCAAAAAAAAACCCATCAAAATATAACAATGGTACCGGGACTTTTTAGATACCAAAAGAAAACAGTCTTTTTTTAAGAATTTACCCCAGAGTTCCTCTATTTCCTCCCATTTTTTCTTGTGTTGTTGAATTGAGTCTCCTTCATCCATCACTGACAGTGTGTCCATCGTTGCAAGTTCTTGAACCTTAATAAACCACTCTTCCATTGTAGGACCTTTCTTACACTTCCAGTAATGTGCGTACACTATTTGTGCTGCAGTTATCAAGTAGATTAATAAGTTAATTTTTTCCTCATTCAAATTTAAACTTACATATTCAGTTATATTAAGTAACCATAATTCTGGGATAAATGGAAACTTACAATCAAATTTCTTTTCTAGCACTCTAGAAATTTTTCTCCAGAATTTTTTTTTGCAGTTTTGCATTTCCACCGTATGTGGAACATTATGCCTGTCTTTCTTCCTTTTTTACATTTCCAGCATTTATTCTCCTTTGAACTTTTAATTTTTGCTAATTTGACATGAGTTAGATACCACCTATAAAAGCTTTTAAGATAGTTTTCTTTTAAATTGTTACATTTTGAGAATTTATGTGTAAGTGACCTGGATTTTTCCCAATATGCTAATGGTATAGTTCTTTTGAGATCTTGCATCCAGTTTACCATATTGGTTTTTATAGTTTCTTCTTTCAGTTCTATATCTAACACTACTTTATATAATTTTGATATCATCCCTTTTACACCCCCTGTCATTATCTTGTCCAATGTTTTTGTTTCTTTCTCTATTCCATATTGAGCTATATCTTTTCTAAAGTCTTCTGTTATTTGTATTTATACAAACCATGGGATGTTTTCCCCTTCTTTCTTTAGTTCTTGTATTGATTCTAGCCGTACTTCTTCTTTCTTATTGACTAAAAGGTCCTCATATTTCAGCCAAGTCCCTTTAGTTAGATTCTCCTTGCTATGTGAGGCATCCTGAGATGAAAAACATCTAGGTAATTTGTTATAAAAATATCTTTTATACATGTTCCACACTCTGTAAAGGGGCTTTCTGATATAGTGATCCTTAAATTCTTTTTTTCCCTTTAGCGTCTTCATAACATAACTACGTGTGCCATCCCTTTGACAAATTGTGAGCTTCTAAATCTAATAGTCTTTTTTCTGATAAATTGACCCAATCTTTCATCCAAGATAATGCACAAGCATAACAATAAAATTCTAAATGAGGAAGCCCCAGTCCTCCTCTTTCTCCACGATCATACATGGCTTTTAGTTTGATACATGGTCTTTTCCCCTGCCAGATAGATTTGAGAATGTCTTTCTTCCACAGGTTAAATGGTTGTTTGTTTAACAAGATTGGCAAGTTTTGAAATAAAAACATCATTCTCAGCAGAACATTCATTTGTATAGCCGCAATTCTACCTAACAATGATAGCTGTTGTTTGTTCCATTTTTTAAAATCTTCTTTTATTGCTTTCCATACTTTAATATAATAATTATTATAGAGATCTGCATTTCTAATTTCTGAACCACATATTGTGGATGAACAAATGGAACTTTTAAAAAATAAGCTTTTAACTTAGTGCATAAAATGCAAATCTAAATTGAGCAATTAGATTCTAATTTATTCAGAAGAAAAATGAGTGATGACTCGGGACTCATCACTCTTCCTCACACTTCCTGAAACTCCATCTTGTACCCACTGGAGATGCTGGCACCCTAGGGGGTCATTCACACTTACATTTTTTAACGGAAAGATTTGCATCTCCATGCCAATTCAGAACCGATTCAGAATTGGTTTGGTGTTCCCATTACGTTTACCATGGTTGATTCTCTCCATGCCATTTTAACCCTGTTGCCATTCACATTTGTATATTGATTTAAAATGGAGGCGCCTCTATTTCAGAGAATGATGCAGTGTGATCCAAACTGATTCGGTAACATGGTCACACTACCAAAGTAGTGGATCATTACAGCTCTTAAAAAAAGAACTGCCAAGAGGTCCTGTGCCAAATGAACCAGTTTAAGTGGGCTTTCCAGGTCCCTCCTCCAACTGTACCAAGTGCAGTCAGGGTAAGTGTAAGCTTCATGGAAATAAACCGGCTCCACACCAGCTTATTTCCATAGTGTGAATAGGGCCTAGTTTGGGAAGTCCTCTCTTAAAGGTCCAGTATTTCCAATGTGTTTTCCAGAAGTTTATGATGGATTAAAAGGAGAAAAAAAAACCTCCCCAAATAAGGCATCTAGGGACTGTGAGATTCTCTGTAAAGCAGAATACAGAGATCTCTGTAGAACAAGAGCAGAATACAGAGAGAAAGAATTATTGTTTTTATACAGGTACATATTTTATATTTAATTGGAGAGATTGTCAAATGTGCCTCATTAAAAAAAGCAGTATGATTTAATTTGCTCTATACCGTCTTTATGTAGTCCCTCTCAGGTCATTTAACTCAAGTTATACCAAACTGTCACATCACATCTAGTGGTACAGATGTACAGTAGCAGAGGCTGTACGCATGATGGCTTAGGGTCCAGAGTTCCTGTTAGCAGCAATCTGTTCATTGAATTACACTGTTAGAAGAAACGGGGTTTGTAGACCATAGGAGGAAAAGAGAATCTGTAAGATTCACCTCTCCCTTTTCTTTGCAGAAGCCTCTACTGGATTTCAGTCCCTACCATGACTGGAAGGAATTGATTTCCAGTTCTAGATCCAATCCACAGACCTGTCTATTTAGCTGTTTTCTTTCTTGGAGCAAAACAGAGAGCAAGCCAGATTATCTACTCTTTTCTCACATGCATCCTTAACTGTGAAGACTCTTGGATCAGGCTGAGAAAGCACTGCTTCTTTTTACATATGCTTGTATGCTGTCTTTCCTCCTTCGCCCTCTCCAAAGTAAAACATTTAAAGAAAAATCTGTCAAAAAGAAAATGTCAGCTACTGTGAAATTTTTCACAATTTTGAACTTCTTGTGAACATTTTGTTTGAGCAAAAAATATAGTATTGGATTTAGAAAGCTCTCTGGTCGTTGAGTCCCACAGGGTTTGTTTTGTCCCACGTGTTATTTAATATCTACACGAAACTGCTGGGAGATCCTGAGATTTGGGGTGTAGTGTCACCAATATGTGAGTGACACACAAGTCTATCTGTCCTTTCCATCTGATTCCAAGGAAGCTGTCTCTGTACTGAACCAGTGTCAGCTGCCAATAATGGACTGGATGAGGGCAAACAAATTGAAGCTTAATCCAGATAAGACAGAGGTGCTCCTGGTCAACTGAAAGGCAGATCAAGGAATAGGGGCTTTGCCTGTGCTGGATGGGCCTCACAACTTGGGATTCATTTTAATTTTTAAAATTATTTTTAATTTTTATTTAAAAACCTCACATCTTACCAAATTTTCACTTTAACTACTTGAAACAATGTACATGTAAATACAGTCAGGCTTTGCATATGCTACTGTAGTTTAAAGGTATAATTTTAACTTTGTTAGTTGCTTATGTCACAACTGTTGCCATTACATTCAGAAATATATAGGAATTACAATTTATGAGTAACATTAGTACCAAAAACATTACTTAGGATTCTGTGTGGTGTGGTATGGGAAGAAATCAGGGGTGGCACCATGATTTACTACACCAACCCTATTGATACTACTAAAAAAAGAGAGAGCATATTATCTGTGCATTTGCTGTTGTCACTATCATATCTGTGTGCTCCTCCACGCTTGAACCAAGACAATAAGAATGACAATGAGGAGTTGCTGTTTCCTTTACTGTATATCGGTGTTGAATCAAATTGCTAAAGAGATAAGGTACCATTCACTGTAATATAAGATTTTACACTTTACAACCCGGAGAAGACCCAGAGACCCAAATCAATGTTTGTCCCACAGTTTTCCCTGTCTATGGTGACACCTCTTCATGTTGGCAAAATGGATGTCAGGGATGTAATTGGAATCTTGGGGCTGCATGGAATACTATTTTTTATGGGCATGCATTTACCAGCCTTGTCTGTTGCACTGTCAAAACGCCCTTGTGAAATGCTTTCTTCTTCCGAGGATGATTTGCTGAATGTGCAGTGGTGTGGGAAGTTACAAGAATCTTTCAGCTGGATGAACCAAGTAAATTATTTGGATTCATTTGTTGTTTGGTATTTTACAGTTTTATGCTTTTTGTACACAACTTCATAAGTTTTTTTTAAATGAAAAGCAAAAGATATGTTTCAAGAACAGATAAATAAACACTACCTTTTAAATCGGATTGCAAATCGGTTTGAACTGGTTCAAACCACTCTGGTTCCCACTTAATCCAAATCACTGAAGCGATTCCGAGAGGGGGGCCATGCTCCAGACACATTTAACCTGCATCTTTTTGATGCTCATTTTTCCACTTCTTTTTCAATAAATCAATTCCATGCAAGAGTGAACCACAAGTGGATTGGAATCGATTCAAATTTCCCCTTCAGCTGGCTGGAACTGAATCATTTTGAATCGATTCATTCATGAATGGGAACCACATGTGGATTATTTTGATGCTAGAAAATGACAGAAAATGCGAAAATGTAAATCACGATCCAATGTCAAATTGATTCATCAGTTTGGATCACACAACAATTTATCTGTAAGTGGCAATGAGGCCATGTTTTTATTAGAAATAGGAATATAAGAAGTAATTAGAATAAAGTAACTATGGCCTCTTGGAGGCAGTTGCAACTGTTGTATGATCTATTGTGAATAATAGCTATAATAGCCCTCCGACTGTCCCGATTAGGCAGGGACAGTTATGTTTAATCCTATATCCTCCCACGCTTTTCAGCTGCTTTAAAAATGTCCCGGTTTCTTTCTCCTTCTTCCACTTCCACCCTCGACTTATTGCAGTTGCTGCAAACTCAGTTCAAAATGCAAAAATACTAGTTTGCACTCAACTCAGTAGGGATGTGAGAAGAAGTTGGAATTTTGCCCTTCTCTTGGCTTGGGCAAAAGCAAAGTGCTGGAGCCTCTCCTAGCTGGTATGTTCTTCCTCATTAATAAGTTTTGCCTTCTTGCCCACTCTGTTATTGTTTGGCCACATGTGTCCCACACTCTGATATTGCTTGGCCACATTTTGTCTGTGAAATGTTGGAAGGTATGTAAGAGCATTTTTGAAATGTGAACCTCTGCTGGACATGTTTGTGTTCAAGTGGGGTAGGGAGGGTTTGCATACTAATACAGAAGCCCTCTTGAGGTTAAGGGTAAAAGATGCAGTGCACACTTAGCAATATCAAGGCAGCGGAGACAGATGCTGAGATAAGGTCCATTTAGTAGTTGCTTCCCCAGGAGAAAATGCATTAATAGATGTTCCAATAAGAAAAGAAAACTGGTCAGCCATGAAGGAGGCTGTAAATAACAAAGTATTTCTTTTCTGTCTTCCACGCAACCTTCTTGTAAATTACTTCAATATCTTCTGCACACATCCAGAACATATTTTCTCCGTTGGTTGTCCATGATCAGCTAATGGAAGTTAACATTGTGAGAGAACATAAATATTCCAAGACCATCAAGGTTCATGGTGAAGGGAAAGTGTTTTATGATTTCATGGGATGGGTGAGATTGCATTTTTGCAAGCGTTATCAGTGCAAGAGAAACATTTATTTGGTTAATAGTTCTGCTGCTCTAGATTAAGCATCTCCCCCCATGTTTCCCCATTCTGTCTAGCAATTCTGCATTTATATATTGTTAACAAGAGTAGCTCTTAAAAAAAGGACTTTAAAACATTATAATCATCAAAATGGTTTGAATTACACACTATAATGTTCTTGATAGCCAGTGTCTTTGTATGAATTTTTTCAGAGGTATGCCGCACCCCAGTTACTAAAGGTTCTATGTGGAACTGCATGGATTAATGGATCTCCTGTAGGGTAGCCAGATCTCAATGCCTGGTCTCAATTCTGCAGTGGGTCATCTCCAGGCAGATAACAATGATGCAAATTCTCCGATTGTTAGCTGTGCTCAAATCTCCAACTCAGCTAGCAGAGAAATAGTATGCTACAATTTTTTGAGGCTTAATTGATTTGCTGCTACAACATGCAAATACTTTCCAGGGGGCTTATGTATTTACTTAGTGAGCTTCGGCTTCCCCCCTCCACAGTGACTCTGCCGTGTATCCACTTTCTAGCAAGAAGCAAGCAGATTAAGTGTTCCTTATCCTATCTCCACAATAGTGCCCTCATTTCACCTTGATCTGGGGTCTTTTCTGTGAAGCTTTCTTCCATAATAAACCAAAAAATGTTTTGTTTTCTCACTGTACCCCAACCCCATGTTTCAGTGACAAGCTCTGAAAAACTGCACTTAGTACTTAAAGCATAGCACTTTAATAACATCACCAGATTTTGGCCCAGAAACCTTAGGGCCCACGATGATCCTGAACTGGCAATCCTATCTCCTGGGATAAACCTCTGCAATGGAGAGGCAGTGGGCCCTGTTCTGCATCCATAGAATGGCATTATCACCTACTGTAACTACTATATTAACAGGCAGTTTAAAATGTTTGCTCTGATGTATCCTTGTCCAGAATTTTGTTTCTTCTCATGTTTTATTTATGGACAGTCAGTTTACCTAGAGCTGAAAAAATGGTGTTTGAAAAGCTGGTTTTAGCAGCGGAGGTGGGTGGGATATAATTTATAATATGAAGAAAATAAAAGCCACAAATGCATAGCTTTCTTTAAAAAGAAAGACCACAACCAAACCCACAGCACACATTTTTTATATAAAAAACCATTGATTTTAAACCAAACGGTGCATGAGGTATTTATTGTTAAGATATCGTAGTTTGTACTTTCTGTATTTCTTTCCCCTCTGATCTCACAGTTTGGTCACGGGGGACAGAAACAGATTTTCTTTTCTTGGAATACTTGGATTGAAAAGTTTTTTCAATGTAAATTTCCCCATCTAACTAACCATGTGTATGTGAACCTACCAAAGCAAGGGCAATTTTTCAAATCTTATTGGTCAAACAATGTCATAGGAACTTTTGTTGTTGTTTTTTATATAAAAGACTAAATTGGCTTTTGGAATATACTTTTTGCATACCTGATGAGAGGAATATTTTCTATATATTAGAAAACATTTGTCTTCTTTATTTACCGCGTCACTTGGTGATATTGCAAAAAGGGCTAGATGCTTTAGAGTTTTATTTCACCTGGCCCTTTTTTGTTTACTTTGATGAGTCTATATCATCAATGACTGGGAATCATGTGACCCTTCAGAAGTTGTTGGACTGCCATTTCCACCACTTAGTCATCACAGCTGATGGTGAAGAATGCTAGGAGATGTAATCCAACAAGCTCTGGAGACCACAGGATTTCCATCCTTGATAGAATCCAAGGTATGTGTTCATATTCCACTGTCTTTCATGTTAGGATCTTATATAGGTACATTCAGAAGTGAGCTGATCTATTTTCAGTGGCACTGACTTTTAGTTAAGTGTTCTTACTACGGTAGCTCAGGAGTTATCATAGGAATAGCAGATGAGATTCTCCCCCCTCCACCACCATATTAAACATGTTCTTTGTTTTTGGTGAATTGTGTGGTGCACACAGTCACCTTGTTTACTCCTCTGAGTCTAATTCAACCAGCAAGCTTATCAACTTTTAGAACATCCCCATTATTCCTGTAAAATAAACTGGGAGGTGTTTTATTTTCCCCAGCATAGAGCTGTCAGGGTGCATAATATATTGACTCTTCTTTATCTTGAATGCCTCCAAGACCAAAGGATTCTGGGGAACCTGACACACAATTCATGCAATTATGAGACTCATTATTCGACTCAAAGCAGTTCTCCAACAGCACTTTCTCAAGTCCATTAGACTCGGTCATTTTAATCTTTAAGGCATTCAAACTAAGCATAAAAGGACTTTAAATTTTTTGAGCCATTTCACCATATGTGAAAATGTTCCAGGAAATCTTTAAACATAGTGCTGGAAGCAAATGTCCTTCCATGCTTTACCTACTAACAGAAACATATGAAAATATGGAGATAAATCCAAGCGTTGCTGGGGAATGTGGATATGAAACTGGGAAGTTGGAGAAATGGCCATTATCAGGTTGTCCTTGGTGCAACCTGAAAATTGCATGGCACATAATATGCCCTAATGCATTTAAGTCTGTATCTCCTCTTCAACTTCATTTTAAGATTCTGGCCATGCTGTTTCAACCTCAAGTTGGCCTAATATTTTCTCTTCCCTTACCCCAATGTTTTACAGTATCTTGGCAATGGGGAAACTTAGGGATCTCAAAAGCGTTCCCATAACTTTGTGCATATATCATTGATCCCAAAAAACATATTGCCTTATGTGGATTTTGGAATGTTCTACATAGTAATAGAAACATTATGTGAATTACAGAATGATGATTTTTTTTAAAATACGTACTGTCTTTTGATATTCTCTGTAGTTTGTAGTTTAGCACCACAAAATTGTAATTCAGATATGAACTGGCAATCTAGAGTTTTGTAAAGTCTAAGGAATACATTTGGTAAGTCTAGATGCAGTAGGTCCTCAGTATCCACAGATTCAACCATCTACAACTTGAAAATATTCACCACAAAAATTCCAAAAAGCAAAACTTGATATTATCACTTTATATAAGGGACACCATTTTACAATGCTGTTACATGTCATGGGTCTTGTACATCCATAGATTTTGGCATACATGGAGTGTTTGTGTCCTGGAACCAAATCCCAGTGGATACCAAGGGCTCACCGTATTTTATCTATGGGAATAATATCCCCTTTTCTCGTAATCTTTTTCCTCTGACATTCTAAGTTAGCATTCCTACTAACTTGAACAAAAATGTATTGTTTTGAGTTTCCAGAGAAGGGAAGGCAATGGTAAGAAAACAGTTTCACAAACAGACTGTACAGACCAGTGTTATATGCTGGCCTCAGGAGAGAATGGGGCATGGTGTCCGCATGCTGGCTGGCTGCCTGAGTCTGCCCCCATGCTGCCCCCACACCACCTGCCTGACAAGACAGTAAGTGGCATCATGCCATATCTTTGGCACAGCGCTTACATGTGCTGCACTAAAGAAGGGGCAAAAAGCTGCTGCCACAGCGTTTGGATGCCCTGTCCACAGGGCAAAAAGGAGCCATTTTTGTAGCTTCTTTTTGTAGTGCAGAAAGGCCAGATTGGGGCCATGGTGGCATGTAGTTGCTGTGGCCCCATTCCAGCGAGGAAAGAGGTGGCTGTAGGCTGCTCCAAAGGATGATGTGTTGAGCCCCTAAGTTACTCAAAGAGAAAGGCTTCTCTGCCATGCTTGCAGGATTTGGATCACTGCTAGGAAGTGATTGGGAGATAAGAGATGTTGGCCAAAATGCACTTGTAATAATTAAATTGACAGCTGGCAACATGTCAATAGTCGGATGTTCTTGCTGCCAGAGCAGTAGAGTACCTCTTAGCTTTCTGTATGTTGATAGAGGTCTAAAAGACCTGTCAATCATCTGGATGCTTCTGCCTGTAATAATAATAAACTCTAATGCAGGATATATCAGCCTTGTTCATATTAAAATGTAAAGTGCTCTTCAGTTGTAAGACTCTTGCAAAAACTTGCTAGTACCATAGATAGTGTTTCAGAAAAAGCCAATATTTTACATGTGGAGGACCCTTTTTCCCTGAGCAATTTACAAAGGTTGTTTTCTTACAACTAACTTCTCTTATTTGGACGTTACACGTATCAAAACAATACATTTTTATTCATGTTGGTAGGAATGCCAAAGTCGGATATGAGGAAGACGAACTGATACAAAAATAAGTAGTGTTCTCAGTGTTTTCTGTAATAACAACAACACGCACCTCTTTAGTTATGTCCCTTGGTCCACCTTCTCCGTGTTACTGAATTGTGTGGGAAGAGGAGCATCACAAAACTGGAGGGGATGATGGCTTAATTACTATGAGCCTTTGGGCCAAATCCTGAGGGTGCTGCAAAGCCTTTCAGCTGCCAACTCAGAAACAAGAATGTATTTGAAGAGAATATACCCCTGTGGCAACAGTACAAGCCAAATGCTCACTTTTATGCTTTGGTTCTCTACATCTGCTTTCCTTTACACAGTAGAATTTCATGAATTTCATGAAAGTCTGCAGGTTTTTAAACTTGTTGTGTGTAAGGTTGCTTTTTATTAGTCATCCCACCACTACCACCCAAAGATGTGGAGGGTATTTGGCTTTTCCTTGTCCTACCACACTAATCAGAACGTGTGGAAGATTGGGTTGGTTTTCTTATAATCCTACATACCATCAAAATTTCACTGTATCAGAACATCTCCTCATTTTCAATTCCCTTAATTTTGGCCACCATTTCCAATCTCAACTAATGTTTATCCTTTTAAAATGCAATAATTTGTGATGCTCCAGGCTAAAACAAATGTAGACATCACAGTATTTAAGTATCTGTTTATTTAAAATACATTTCTATATTAGATTCTATTATAGCAAAGATTAGATGTTATCACTAAGACCTGATATTTATTTGCTTTTAAAGGAACAGATGAAATATGTTTAGATGAATAGATCCTTCATTGTTAAAGCATTGTTGCCATGACAAAGCCACCAAAGTTAAGACATAGCGCTGCTGCCTTTTCCTGAAGTTTCAGAGCTTCTTGAAGTCAACTAACTTTTACTGATGCCTTTTTCCAAGCACCCTTCCTCAGAACTGCTTCCAGGTTCTTTCTCTCCTCTTTTACAGTGAATCTTCAGACAGGCTTTCTGACATGTGCACTGCGGGATACATATATATTTGATGTTATTCTGACATTTGGCTCAGTAACCCATTTTACTCCAGACAGCACACTCTGATTTGCTGCCAGGAATAAAGTTAAGGTTCTGGAGTGCCAGTGTAGGAATCCTAGAATGTATGCACCCCTGCCTTGATTAGATTAAAAGAGAAATTCTGGAGGAAATGTAGAAAGGCTTGCCTGATTGCCATGGCACTATTCTGCCAACTAGCCCACAGTTGAATTTGTCAGTCAAAAAATTGAGTAGGAAACAAGATTTGCTATCAGGTCAGTAATGCAGGGTACTTTTGTTTGGAATACTATTCTGTGCAAGCTGTATGTAAGTTTAATCAAAATGAGAGGAATGCCCTTGAGCCTTCTATTCAGAATCAAACCTTTGTGCTCATTGCTTTAAACCATACTGAGTTCAGTCTTGAGTGAATGTACCTCCTTTGCATTCTAGTGGAAACTCTAGGAAGAGCCCCACTGACTAGGCTCCCTGCCTAAATCAATTTTTCATTAAATTGTTTGGGTCTCTAATAAACAGCTTAACCTCTGTTCAGTGTCTCTATCACTGCTGTAATACCAGTTGTTTCACAACCATTCTTTTATCCTTAACCTGTTTCTTTGATAACATAATGCTTAAGAATGTCTAGGTCACTTGAGTCATTTGCCTCCTGTATAAAAACTTTGGAACTCAAGCAGAATAACCTGAGGTTAGTCTGTGCTTTTAATGTTTTCCTAATGTTCAATCACGTAGAAGGAAGGAAAATCCTGGGTTTTCCTATGACTTGTTGTTAACTGCCCTCGAGTTGACATCAACTCACAGCGACTGTCAGTGAGACACTGCCCTGTCTTCAGCTGTTCTGCCCAGGTCCTATACTGAGTCCATCCATCTAATATGTGGTCTTCCTCTCTTTCTGCTATCCCCACCTTTCCTAGAATTCTTTTCTTTTCTTTTGATTATTGCCTTCTCATGATGTTTCTAAAGCTACACAGCTTCAGTGCTACACAGCTTTAGTGTAGTCATCTTAGCTTCCTGTAAGAGTTCAAGCTTAATCTGTGCTAGGACCCAGTAGTTTGTCTTCTTGGCCATCCACAGTATCCTAAGGACTCTTATCCAGCACTACATTTCAGATGAGTTGATTTTCTTTCTATTGGCTTTCTTCACTGTTCAGCTCTCACATCTGTACATTGTGATGGGAAATACAATGGCTTGGACGATCCACACTTCAGTGTTCAAAATTATATCTTTGCACTTTAGGATCTTGTCCACTCCTTTCATATCTGCCCTTCTCAATCCAAGGCTTCTTGACTGCAGTGTCTGTTCTGATCAATATTTGATCCAAGGTATGGGAACTCTTTGACTGTTTCAGTTTTCTTGTCATGTAGGATGAATTCTTATAGATATTCCATAGCCATTATTTTTGTTTTGTTAATGTTCAGCATTAAGCCTACCTTAGCTACCTTTCCATGCTATTTTCACCTCTGATATCTAAGTTTCTGTTAAAGGGCAGGGATACATCTATTTTGTTAACTGAGGTGTACCTTGATATTGGTACTCCTGCTAGGTGAGAGCACACCATACAAGCCATTTTCCCTTCTGTAACAAATATGCTTGCTTATGTTTATGTGAACTTTAAGCCATAAAAATAAGATCTCCCATTTCAGAGGTATGCATAAATCCCTATATGTGTGCATTTCAGATTTTGTTAAAGGCTCTCTTACATATATTGTTATTCTTCTTATTTTATGTATGTATTACAGCCTGTCTTGCACCCAGAACTGGGACTCAAGACAGCTTAGAAAAAAACAGATACATGTAAAAGTAGACATGGGCAAAAAGGTACAAAAATATTATTAAAATGTAACTGAACTGCCTATAGAATACAAAGCTATTAATTATCAATTATTACCTATTAAAAGGCATAGCACAGTATATAATAATAATAATAATAATAATAATAATAATAATAATAATATTTATTTCTACCCCGCTCTTCAGCCAAGGCTATCAGAGCGGCTTATACACGTATAGCTATCTGGATCAGTTAGTTTTTAGACTGTAAGAATGAGGGCAGGGAACTGTCAAATTAGCAATCTGTAAACCACACTAAACCTTTGTGGCAGAAGAGCAGAGTATAAATTTCTCTATCTATCTATCTCTCCAGAGAGAGAGAGAGAGAGAAGTGATGTGTATTGAGGAACTGTAGAAACGCCTACATTGCTCACCGCCTTGTCTGTTGGGGACTTCCTTCATTAGTATCTTCCCTTAGATCAGATGTGTCAAAGAGTGGTCCTAAGAACATTTTTCAACCCACCAAGATCCCAAGAACCTCTATTTTTTAAAAAAATGGTAAAAAATATACCCACCCAAAGGCCAAAAATTGGAAAACAACAGAGGGTACCTTCTGTTGAGACTGGATTTTGAACTTAGTTGATATGATGAGTATGGATATGTTAACTGCTAGATTAAAAAGACAAAATATACATAAAGTAGAACAGGACTGGGCTCCAATACTACTGTACTGTGAGAAGGTTAACTTAAATTTGTTGAGATGCTAATTGTATGAATTGAGATAGAGTGATCCAAATAAATTAAGCTAGGTTTTAAATAGACAGAAGAATTGTTTAAAAAACATTACTTTTGAATAGAAGAATATAAGATTTAAATGACAAATGACGAACTGGACGAACATGGGAAGTCAATTGTAAATATGTAGATTTGAAAAACAAAATTTGAAGACTATTTTGTATGTTATTCTTTCGTATATTACTTGTTGCAAAAATAAAATTTAAAAAAATATCCAAAGGGAATGGGAGATTTAATTTTATCACATTTTGCAACCCTCTGGGACTTTTAGGTCCAAGAGAAGTGTTTAAAAAAGGAAGTGAACTGAGAGGGCTTTTTTTTTTTTTTTACTGCAAACTTCTAAAGAAGGATTAATTTTCAAGATGGAGAAGTACAGCAGGGATTGTGGTCTTTCAGGGTGCCTCTGCTGCAGTGGCCCACCCCATCTTAAGTTATTCTGCTATCTACCTCTTCATCAGTCTCTTTTGTGCCTGGACTAAGCAGACTTCTTCAACTGACCTTAAAGGCTCAGGATCAAATTCTGTATGGTTTGGGAAAGAACTTAGAGAGAGGGTTAGTTGTTGAGCCCCGAACATTGAGACTGTGGGCATGAACTGGGTTGGGAGCATGGAAGATCCTGCAAATGTGAAAGAAAAGCTGAAAAGCTGCTGCATCTAAGAGCTCTTGGTTTTGCTTCTTTGCTCCACTTTATGCAAATTATTTGACATTTCCAAAATTGGGGGGGGGGGAATACTATTTTTTATTTAAACAAACTGGTGGGATTGCCCTTCATATTCTTGGCCAGAACTTTCTGACTACCTTTATATACTCTTTAGGTATCAGTCCTTTTGCTGATGTTCATAAGCCAATGAGTCTAGGAGAAGGTTTGACAACTAACTCATCACTAGTTATGCATGCTAAGGGTAGAACTGCTTCCTTAGTATGTATGGTATCAGTTTTGCTTGTAGTTGGCTGACAAATCCAATAGGCGATAATGTTTTTGTTATTAGTAACCGTTTAAATTCTCACATAAGATACGTATATTATATAATACTTTTTTAATACATTTTATTTGTTGTTGCTGCTGCTGCTGGTGTCTGCCTTCAAATCGTTTCTGACATGTGGCAACCCTATCATGTGGCAAGATTTGTTCAGAGGAGGTTTGCCATTGCCTTCCCCTGAGATTGAGAGCATATGATTTGCCCAAGGTTAGCCAGTGGGTGTCATGGTCAAGTGGGGAATCGAACCCTGGTCTTCAGAGTCATAGTCCAATACTCAAACCGCAAGGCCACACTGGCTCATACACTATGTTAATAATTTTCTTCTGCAGAATATGCTGTTTTTCTCTAGAGCCTATGGCTGCATCTGCAATGCAGAAATAAAGCAGGTTGACATCGCTTTAACTGCCATGGCTCAATGCTGTGCAAGGACATAGCCGGGGGGGGGGGGGGGGGGGGGGGGCGGAAACCCCCCTATCAGGCCCTGGGGGCGTTCAAGCTCCTTCCTCCCCCCTCCCCTCCATTAAAACTACGGCGAGGGAACAGAGGAAAGACAACACAAAAGTTCCTCTTTTCCATCTGCTCCGTGGCTTTAATGGAGGGGGGAGGGAGGAGAGAGAGAGGGGAGGGGGAGTCCCTATGACTCCTTTTGCTTTCGTTTCCTTCAGAGTCCGGCTTCCATTCCTCCTCCTCCTCCTCCCCCCCCTTCCTCCCTCAGGGAGAACTGAAGAAAAGAAGGAAAAGGTGACTTCTAACTTTTAGCTGTTATATCCATGTACAATATAGTATAATAATAATAATAATAATAATAATAATAATAATAATAATAATAATAATATCCCTTACCCAAAATGCTGAGGATTAGATGTATTATTTGGATTTTGGAGTTTTTCAAAGTTTGGTATATTTATATACAGTATTATGTCTAATGGGATATTATACTGGGAGATGGGATCCATGTATGTTTCATATGCATCTCCTAGACATAGACTGAAGGTAATTTAATGCACAATATTTTAAAATAATGTTGTGCTTCTGCATATTGAGCTTCAGCAAAACCCTGAGACCACTATGCCTTGTATAATTCAATAATTCAGTAAAACCTTCAGGATTTCCAAGTTTCCTTGAGTTGGGGGTCAGACCAGATGCTCTCAGGGTCAGTTTGGGGTTTTGGAAGTCCAGAGAAAGGAGACTCAGACTCTACTCTGTACATTTCTCCTGAGAATGGACTCATGTTTTCAAAAACAGTCATTTCTGGATTTTTGCAACAACAAAAAAGAGGTGGGTCTGTGATGCAAAAAGACAAGAGGCTTCCTTCCAGCCTTGTTTTTTCTCTTTTTTAAAAGACAAATAGAATAAAATACAGTTAGCTGGCCCTTTTTCAGCATGTCAATGGGGGTGCTTTGATGGAGAGTTCCTGCATGGCAGAATGGGGTTGGACTGGATCAGGGCCCTTCTTGGGGTCTCTTCTAACTCTATGTTTTTATGATTAATTAATTAATATATGGAATCAATCTAAGATGATGAATCGTGGCTGTGGAGTCCTATGGCCCTGCTCCAAGCAATGCTAGACTGCAGGCCCCATCATCCAGCAGCACCACACACTGATGGGAACTGCAGTTTAATAAGGCTGCACACTGCAGAAATAATCCAGTTCGACACTGCTTTAATGCTATGGAAAATCCTGCGATTTGTAGTATGTTGTGCCACCAGAGCTCTCTGACAAAGAAGGCTAAATGTCTCACAAAATTACAATACCCAGATATTGCTGTTGTTGTTATTTTCTTATATCCCGCCTTTCTCCCAATATACAGACTCAAGGTGGTGATTTTCCATAGCATTAATCTATGGTATATCTTTCTACAATGCAGATGGACACCTCCATTACATAATTTGTTGAGGATGCTTTGACTGGGAGTTCCTGCATGGCAGAATGGGGTTGGACTGGATGGCCATTCTTGGGGTCTCTTCCAACTCTATGATTCCATGATTCTATAGCACTCTGAGCCTACTGTGATTTTAATAGTTTTTAAACGTATAAAGGTATAAAGTCTTATAATGCAAGCCATGCACCGATGGACTATTGCACTATAATTTTTTATTGATTGATTTTATACCCTGCCTTTCTCCCAAAATAGGATTCTCTTAAAGGAGTTTGTTTAATATAAAAAGAAAGGAATGTATAATGGCTTGGAATTAAAAATTATGGTAGATTAGATAGATAGATAGATAGATAGATAGATAGATAGATAGGTCTTGGAATTAAAAGGGGTGTGTGTGTGTGTCTCAAAATTAAAAATCCCTCTTGGAAGTGGGAATGAAATGTGTGGATGCAGCCTGGGTTCGTAGCTCAGCTCAGATGTTGGAATACAGTGTCTCAAAGCATGAGCAGAGTGTCTCTGAGCATGAACAGAGTGGCTGCTGCTCATTGCTCGTGCAGCTGCACTTTGCTTTATCGAGCTGAATTTATCTGATGTAAACACCTTCAGAGGAAGGACTCAGTTTGCATCTGCACTGAAAAAATAATCCAGTTTGATGCCACTTTAACTGCCCTTGGCTCCATGTTGTGAAATGCTGGGATTTGTAGTTTGTTGTGGCACCTGACAGATGACTCAACTACAGTTCCCAAGATTGCACGAAGCCATAACGGAAGTTAAAGTGGTGCCATCAAGGTGTCGCGGGTAAACGCTCGACCCTCTTTTTGTGTCTTGGGGGGGGCTCTTAGCCTCTCAAAATGGTGGCACTTAGTCTTGACCCCCCCCCCTTCCCAAAATCCTGGCTACGTCCTTGTGCTGTGGAATCTTGGAATTTGTAGTTTGTCATGGCACCAGAGCTCTCTTAAAGGGAAGGCTAAATGTTGTACAAAATTACATAGCATTGAGCAGTGGCAAACTGCATTATTTCTGTACTGCGGATGCAGACTGCAAAAGGTTCACTGGAGAACTTTCAGCTCTTCCTTAGTTTCCCATGGCATAGCAATAGCGATAGCATTTACATTTCTATACTGCTTAATCATGAACTCAGCACTCTCTAAGCAGTTTACAGTCTGCAAACTAATTGCCCCCAACAATCTAGGTACTAATTTAACTGGCCCTGAAAGGATGGAAAGCTGAGTCATGCCCTCAAATCAGCAATTTTTCATGTTTAAAACAAGCTTCTCATTGACTTCTTCCAACCAATCACAGGAGAAACGTGGCGATTTGACTGTGACATCTTGCAGTCAACCTGAAGGAGACAAATAATATCAAAAGGCCAATTCAGAATGAGGGCTTATAGGGCTTATTACCTTTGCTCTGAATGAATATGAAGAAACTGCAGATCAAACAATGGTTTTTCCTCTGATTCCTTCCCTCCTTTTTAAGAGTAAAAATGTTCATGAAAAACAAGCCCATGTCAGCTCATCATAAGCTTTTCTAGGAGGAGAAAAATAGTTTTGCCACTAGTGTAGAACAGAGCCAGAGAAGATAAGCTTTAATTCTCTTGTGTTAGAAAATTACATTTCCATGTTAAATGTTTCACTCATTCTAAAAACAAGATGAAGGTCAAAGGAGCTTGTTTCAGTAATATTGGGAAGCTTAATTATTTAATGATTTCCAAAGTTTTCTGATTTTTTGGTGGAAGGGAGGGATCATCATATTGCAAGTATCTTATTTATTATTCATTTATTATCATACTTTGCAGGGAAATGCAGAGGGAGCATTTTACTTTAAAAATGTAAGTAAAATGCAATAATAAATTGTAATTTTAATGGCAAAATTAGCCTCAGCTTAATGCATGTGTATGAAATAAGATACACTCTGACATTTTTTAAAAATAATAAGTGAGGTTCATCTGGCCAGTATCAAGGGTGCAGTTTCCTTAAAGCAGCATCTATGACCTGATACATCACAGAACAAGTTGGCCAAAACTTTAAATAGTAAAATGGATGGGTCTTTTTAAATGTACAGGTTGGGATGCCATTTTCAGTAAACCCCCATTAGAGAAGGAGACTTCTGCGGGTTCTTTTACATTCTGCTTTAAGCACAAATCCCAACCTACAGCCACGATTTCACCCAAATTTTCCAAAAGTGATAGTGATAATGATGACTGTTGATTGCTGAATAATAAGTAACGAGATCACTGCCCATCCATGCATTCTGAACTTATAATGAATATCCCAAATTCAGTGATGAATGGCATATGTAAAATGTCTGCTGCAGGTATAGTTTCTGGTTTGATCTATTATCGGGGCTGTCAACTCACTGCAGTAATCAGAAACTAGAGAGATTGCCAGGAAGGAGGGGTGAGAGGTTTGCTTAGTTTACAAATAGAGGGAAGGGAAGGGAAGGGGGGGGAGAAAAAGGAGTGTATCAGCACCTTTAAGACTAACAGGTTTTTATTTTAGTGGCTATAAACCTATTTCTTCAGATGCAGTACTGAATGGGATTAAGTCTTCAGGTATATGGCATATTTATACAGTTGTGAGAGTGGGATAAAATGTACAAACAGCCCTCCACTTTTCTAGGGGTTAGAGGTGAAAGTGCAAAACCCGCAAATATCTCTAGGCCCCCCCAAACATGCATGCTACAAACTACAATTTCCAGCTGCTGTTGCAAAAATCTCCTTCAGTGTTCTTGTCCATCTTGAGGAGGAAGAGAAGGCTATTTTTGCAGCAGTCATGTCAGGCCTGTACCATCAGAAGTGGCTCATCCTCCTTGCCATCCTCCTCGCCATCTCATTTCCCACCAACAGCCCCAGCCTTACTCCCTTTGCTCCTGGGACACCATGATGCCTCTGTCTTGCTCCAAGGCTGCCTCTTCTGGACCTCCTTTGCTTCCACTGGTGTTCAGATCGTCCCTCCTCTGCCTAGTCCTAGGATGACAACACTAAAGAAGATTCTAGCAGCAGCACTAAGAATTGTAGAATCACAGAATTGGAAGAGATCCCAATCAAATCCCCAACATGCAGGAATACATAAAGTACACCCACTCACCTCTCTGGGTTATCTGGGTTGCAGGGAGGAGGCAGAGGAGAGAAGCTTGGAGACCAGCAGAGGTGGCCTCAAGGCAGAGGCGTCAGGGTACTAGAGAGGCAATGGGAGTAAGAGGCCATGGCTATTGGTGGGAAAGAAGATGGTAGGGAGGAGAAGGGTGAGGACGAGCCACCCCTGTCATTGCCATCCCATCCCTGCAAGGTCTCCCAGATCTAGAGCCCTTTCTAGGTCCAAATCTAGCCCTGGTAGTGGCAGCAGCAGACACAAATCCTCCTCCTCTGTCTTGTGGCTGGACCAGATTGGGCCAACTGCTCCCTTCACCCGCTTCTTGCAAAGTCTTGTGGTTCTTGGTCCAAGAGAGTCATGTGAAGTAAGTTAGGGAACAGCAGAAGTAGAAGAACAAGAAGGAGGAAGGGGGAAGGCAGAACCATTGGCCTCCAGGAGGAACTCCCACTGCCACTCCATTTCATGACTATCATCACCATCTTCAGTATCACCTGGGCCATGAGGAATAGGAGAAAAAGACCAGCATGTATTGCATGGACTAACCGTTGTAGAAAGGGCAGTGTTAAGCGCAGTGTAGCTGTTGCTTAAAGAAGTTAAGCAGGAGCTTCCTTCCTAGTTAAGCAGCAGCTACAAACTCTCAAATAATCAAATCTGTGGAAATGAAACCTGCAAAAGATGAGAGCCAACTGGAATAGGATACAGAAAGCTTGTCCCTTGTCCTAAATTTTCAAAGGCTGAGATTACATTACAGAAACCCACATCTGCCACCTATGCCTGTAGTTGGAGGTAGACAGGGTCTCGCACTCCTAGGACAAGTGGAAATGGGATGAAGAAACAGGGTTTAAGTCTTAAAGATTCACATAACTAGATTTCACTCTGGTGAAATTTTTTGGTAAGGGATCATGGAAAGCGGCTGTCTGTTCTCAGCATTGAGTGGTTTTGTGGTAGCTAGAACAATGGAAAATAGACTAGGGAAAACTGGGTTCAAATCTCTACTCAGCCACCAAAATCACTAGGTGACCTAGGCACAATCTCTACCTTTCCGTTTAACTTTGCATTGATATTGTGAGAATGGAAATCAAATAATTTGCTGAATCATAGGATGTGAACTGAACCTTCAACAAAATGAACAGGGAAAGTGCACCTGTACTGGTAGAGAGTTTGGCTCACAAATTACTGTCCTTCTCATCACAGATGACAAGGGACAGAAAGAGCACATTTTACAGAGTCCTCTTCTAATGTGTAAGCTAGCCTTTTCTTTTTGTGCTTTGTCACTAATAAAATCCACAGATTTAACATCATAAAACTGGCCAAATGGAAATGGTAATTTCTACAATGTAGGTCAATTTCACAATAACTAGAACAGTTAGTCAAAAGCTTGAAATGATTTCCAGGCTTCTGTACCAACAGCATTCATAGATACATGTTAACCTTCTTATAAACTTGTTTTAAAATTAGTTTGTTATTTCAGGCACAGACTGCCATCAACTCTGCAATGATTCATGGCAGCTTCATTTAAGTCATGGTGCCTAATCATTATAAAATTCTCCATCTGGAGATTTTATTTCCATGGAGTAGACTTCCTGTGCTATGTTCAGATGCCAGCACATGCTAGTAAGATATTGTGGTATAAGAACATCATCAGGATTTTTCCATTATGCCCCATATTTTAAACTATAGTATGTAATGCATGCCTTTCCCTTTACAGCATTTCTCACCGCTACCATTTTGATAGAATTTAAGCATGGTTTTATTCTATAGAAGTAGTGTGGCTTGGAAATACATGTATACACATAGCTGTAGCAGTTTATAAAAAGCACTTGTCTCCTATTAAAAAATCCGTTTTATACATTACACTGGAAGTAAGGCAGCATCCAAGAACGCAACCCTTGTTGATACTTCTTTGTGCAGTCATTTGTCGGTGATTTGTCTATTGTTTGTTTAGGACCCAGTTATCATAGCACTGCAAGCTGTATCCAGCGCCAGCAGAGAGATTGTTGGTACCAAGTATTTTCTTATTGACAAAGCATGATTCCTTTCTAGGCAAGAGGGTTGGCAAGTTGTAAACAATGGCAAAAAAGGAAAGGGACACATAAACACTGTCGTTTTTCTTGCTTGAAAAAATAATAATAAGTAAAATCATAGTTTTTTGTGGGTTTTTCAGGCTATGTGGCCCGAAAATAGCCCGAAAAATCCACAAAAAATTATGGATGCCGGCCATGAAAGCCTTCGACTTTACAGTAAAATCATACTTTACTCAGAAACCAGAAATGTTTCAATAATTGAATGAACTGGTCCTTGATGCCAGTCCTACATTAAATGTCAATCATTCATAAATCAGTCTTTCTTTTCACTTCTGACACTCCGATGTGCTGCTGCCAGGGATACTGGACTTATCACGTAGAATAGAAGTAGGTATTATGAAAGACTATTGCTATTATTCCACATCCCTGTGTTCCACCTTCTTTACAATGTCTACTTTATGCAATACAGTATGTGACATAACATACTGAACCTGGTTGCCATGCAGTGAGGATGGTAATGCATAGTGAGCATTGTATATTTATTTATTTATTTATTTATTTATTTATTTAATTTCTATGCTACTTTTCTCCCAGAAAGGGACCCGAGGCAGCTCACAAACAAAAATACATTCAAAAACTTACTACAATTAAATTATACAGTTGATCTTCTAAATTTGTGGCTTTGACTTTTGTGGATTTGATTATTCAAGGTTTTGATTAACATGTTCCCTCTAAGAATCTGTAGGTCCCCCACCATGACTCTGTGGGAAGTTGACTATAGTCAAATTGGAGGACATAAAGATTCCTAGAGAAAATACTTTCTCTAGCATTTGTAGTTCCTCCAGCATGATTTTATGTGGATCACAGAATTGTGCTGGACTACCTGGAACTTTCACAGGTGTCCTGCTCCAGCAAATGTGGAGGGCCCATTGTAGTTTACACTACATAGTGAATGATAAGCAAGAATTCTGACATTCTGGGTTATCATAAAAATAACTGTGTAGCCCATTTGTTCCTGCTTTTCTTCTCCTGAGTAGCACAGCATTTCTGGTTCTGTAAGAAGTAGAGGCATTAGACCAGTCTCTGCCAGTGCTTATACAGCCACTATTTTGCGGAGCTTCCAGGCTAGATTCTTAAGTGAGGAACATAAATGTCTTTAGTAATTTGACTTTTATATTCCAAAGCAGAGAAGAGCAAATTGGGAACAAATGGGAACCTGCACACAGCTTGTTCATAATAATTCAGGATTCCCAAGGGGTGAAACATACAATTAAGATCCCAACTTCCTGAACATGACTCTGAAGCCTATTCCTGGAGGTGTGAATCATCTTCTACTCTCTGATTATATAAAGAGACGCTTGTATAATTGAAAATGGTACAAAGTTTTGTTCCCAGACACCCACCCAGAGCAATACGGTAATCAAGAGTTCCAGCTGAGCACTTTCAGACCACTTGAAACTTTGCTAGAATATTTTTCTATCTGTGTTGAAAGATGCAGCTGTCAATAACCTTCATAAATCCTGTCTCATTTATGAATATCCATAATCAACTATAGAGTTATAATTCTTCTTTAACAGAGACTTGTGCTTTCATTTTGATGGAAGATATTTTTGAGTTGTGCATATTTGAGACCAACCTGCCAGTTATTTAGAAGCGCTGTTCTTCTTTCCATCCACACTCTTGACAGTAATATTATCATGAATAGCTATTAGTCGGTCAAATATTTGTAATGTCTAATTTTCCTCTTAATGAGATATTACTGCTGACTGCTAACTCAGGGGATTGCAATTGAATAATATTTATCTTCCAGTTATACTTCACATCCCCCCTGCCCAAAACAGCCATTTTTCTAATTGTAAGGGCACTGAGTTGGAACTAAATTAACGGAAGGCTAGTCAAATTAGTTATTAATGACAAAGAATCACCTTCAAGTTGATATCCCACATCACCATTTCAAGCACTGATCCTGAAGCTATCAGATAATCAGTTGTACTCCTCTATCTTCCTCTATCTTCCTCTGTCTGAGTTGTAAGTATAGACTTTCTATTATCAAGCTCTCATTCCCATTTAAAATGGCCAGACCTGTATGGCTAATAAAGTGAGCTAAAGAAGAGCTTGAACAATTAATCCTTTAATCTTTAGAAATTCAGTAAAATTAATTGGACAACCCTCCAGGTCTGTCAAATGTGAATATTTAGAAGAATATAACATATCATTAGCCAGACCTATCCTAGCATTAAAATCGGCAATGATGATTAAATGAGCTGGAGGACAGCAAGACTCCAACTTGATAAAAGACTGTTCCACTTTAACTCAATTGGCTTTCGCTTTCTGCCTACAGTGCCATGGTGGCATATACAGATGTACAGAAGCTTGTTCATGCACACACACACATGCAGGTAGATAAAATATGAGAAAACGGCAATTTTAAAATTTTAACATGGTTTCCATACCAGCTAGATCACAGTGGCCCAACCAAGTAATGGACACATCTAATGAAGGCGAGACATAAGGAAAGCAGTTCCTACACATGGCTAGTCTTTCTGTGCAGGTGGCGTCAACTTCAACCAGTGCGCAGGATACTCAGTAATTACTCCAATGATTTTAAATATCCCAGTTCAATTACCTTACATACATTTTTACAAGGAAGGTATTTATCTCCTTTGTATTGCACTGTCAAGAAACCTAAGTCTTCCCCATTCTACTTTGTATTATATTGTACGATTAACTAAAAGAACCATTGCCTTATGGAAAATAATATAATCAGTCAGTATTTACAATTGGTTTTAGGGTTTTTATTTCTTTTGTCCTTTAAAAAAAGAAACCTGAGATAGGCTGTTAAGAACAGCTGCCATTTGATACGACCTGTTAAACATTTGTTCCTCAAGTCTCTTTAGCGATTTCTCACTTGTGACAAGAGCCCTGCAACTCTTAAGAAAAAGCTGGGTCAATAGTTTCCCCACTAGGTTAAATAAGTGTCTGCTTCAGAGCAGTAATCATGGCAGCAGAGGGGAATATTCTTCAAACCAATTTGGTAAGTTTGCTTGTAAGTGGCCTCTGTAATTACGTATATATATATAGAGAGGGGGGATCATTGTATTGTTAAATCTTCCCTGAGCATGCAGGAATCTAGTTAAAAGACTGAAAGTGTATCAGGAAAACTAAAAGTCAAATCAAGGAATATTTAGATACAGGTTCTGTGTCACCATTACCTTACACAAAAGGAGGACAAATTATCTAAAACAAGGAGCACTGTCACAATTAACTTTACATGGGGCAAGCCATGAAGATGCTTTTGAAACATTAACTTTGGATAGAGTATTGGAAACCAGCTGATGTTGAGCTGAGAGTCAGCTTAGTGATTTCACATTAGAACGTGGTTTCCATCATGTTTTCGGGCCAATTCAAAATGTCTGCTTTGACCTATACCATGGTCTGGATTGCAATTATTTTAGGAACGCCTGCTTTCAAATTGACCTCATCATAGAGACCAGTCTTTGCGTGAGATCTGAAACACTCAGTATCTAGATTCAAGCTGGCCTCTCTAACATGCAGGGCCTCTTCAGTTGCCATCCCAGTGATCCAAAATGCTTTTCTATAAATTGTGCCTATGATGTCTCCTGGCATTTCACTGAGAAGAACTGTGGGCCATTTATGTTGTCTTTCCTCTGTGTTATGTAGCTGTTTTGTGTGTATCTTGCTAGGTTCTGGCTCCTGCCACTAAGAAATAACTTGCTGGCTTCATTGTTGACTCACTGAGCTATACTATTGGATCAGTTGACTTAACAGCAAGTTTCTTTTGGCTATAAATCAGTAATGTGAAAATGTTTGCTTATATCCATTGTCTAGTGAAACAAAATGGTCTCAGGTCTTGCATACCCTTGACCTGATTTGTCAGGGACAATCCTGATTAAGCTTCTGTTGTCCCTCTTTTTTAGCTGCTTCAAAAATGTTCCAGTTTCTTTTCCCTCCTCTTACCCCCTTTCTCCCATCATCCTCAGTTTAGTTCAAACATCGCAAAATATATTCAGTGCAAACTCAGCAGAGGGAGAGGAGTGGATAGTATCCTTCCCTGAGAGGTGGGAGTAAAAAGTATTGTTTTCCCCAGGAAGGAAGTTTAGGATGGCTAGTTCTTTGACTGCTTACTACTTCTCTTCTGTAACCACTCTTTGTCTTTATGCCTCTTACCCTCTTTCCTCATTCATCTTTGCTTTAGTTCAAACAATGAAAAATAAGTTGAGTGCAAACTTGGCAGGGAGGGAAAGGAGAGCAGTGGGTAGTATCCTTCCTTGAGAGTTAGAAGTAAGAAGATTTGTTTCGGGAAAGAAGTTTTGAATATAATGGTTGATTCCTTCTCTGCTTACCACTTCTCTTCTATAACCCCTGCCCCATGGATTGCCAGGCACATGGTTTGACAAAAGGGAAACATATTTATCTCCCAAATTCGCCTTTAAATCTCCCAGTTTGGATATCAGTGTGGAATATTGGACTCATTCAGTCATAAAACTAAACCATAGTTCTAATGAACATAGTGAATTACATACCTTACGAATTATGAACTAATTATATTAGATTAATAACATCCAGTATATAATAGAAATATTACAAGCATATTCATATTTTAGGTCATTCAGATCTTTTACTGTTGTTGCAAATGCCACTTTATTAGTAGCTGCATAGCTTATTGTGAGCAGCTTATCAATCTTACATGACTTGTACCTCGCCAAGTCACCTGAAACACAGTTTCTGTGCCATGTGTCCTTTTGCCAGGTAGTTGACAGCCTTCTCCCCCTGCTCTCTGGCAATGTTAAGCCGTAAGCAAAAGCAAAAGCCAGTTTACTGGGCCTCTTGAGGGCTGCCAGACATGGCTGGTGTGTTCAGTGGGTCAAATGTTGTGTACAGGCCTGTTACAAGGGATTTATGAGAATGTACTATGACCTACATTTCACTTTGTTGGTCATGTTCAACACAGTTTCCTTTTAGGTTTACTTTGACAGCAACATTTTGTGCCAAGGTAGGGCAAATAAAGATATGTGAGAAGTTCAACACTGTTTTTGTCAACACTGCCAAAAACATTCTTTTTTCTCCCCCTTTGCTCCAAGGCAGAGATTTCTACTATGAAGATTCTGCTAACAGACTAATACTATTTGAAAAGGTTACATATTGTGAGAATTTTCCAGGTTTTTGTACAGGATTTATAAAAACTAATATAGTTAGATAGATAGACAAACAGACACTTAATACACACTATATGCTACATCAGACCCTCCATGTCTCCAGATTTGGAAGAAGTACTTCCAATTAATCATCTGTCTTCCCACTTTCTCAACTGCTTTTCAAATATCCCGGTTTCTTTCTTCTCCTCCCACTTTCCTCCTTTTTCAATTTACTTCATTTGCTGCAAACTGAGTTCAGAGTATTTTCAATTCTGCCGGAGGGGAGAAGAGAGGAGAGGAGTGGAGAATTCTGTTTCCCATTAGGCTTAGGCAAAAGCAAACTGATGCAGCCTCTCCTAGCTTGTGTATTCATCCTCATTAATAATTTTTGTCACCTTGACCACACTTTGATGTCACTTGCCCCAAGGTGCTCCAGTTTTAATCTGTGATTTACTTAGCTTGTTTTATTAGTTTATTACATATATGTCTTACTTCATGGATTGTAGGACACTGAATTAAACTGTATCATTGTTATAAGAAATGAAAATGCTCCCAAAGAGTACTAAAAGAGAGGTACAGACAAAAAAGCACTATTATACATTTTTGTTGTTATTTTTTTCTCTCTGAAAAAATACAGGCTGCCATAAGCATACCAGCCTTTCAGAAAGTATTGTAATTTGGAATGTTAGTTTTGTTTTTGTTTTGACACAACAATTTCAACATCCTCTTCCATTATTACATACCAACTGGTGTATGTATCTGTATGTATAGTATATAGCATACCCTCCACCTGCAGGCTTACATTTATTTTATAATACTTATCCCCCTTCCTAAAGGCATAATTGCTTGTAGATGAAGAAAATGCAATTTAACAGTCACAGACAAGAATGTTGGTCCATATGATAAAATAATAATAATAATAATAATAATAATAATAATAATAATAATAATAATAATAATAATAATAATAATAATATCCCCAGTAGGCAATATCATTATTAGAGTTAACCAAAATGTCACAAAATACTGAGCAAGCTCTTCATAATTCTACTCTCTGGTACTTTCTGGCACAGAATTACTTGGTCAAGGATAAAGCTGTACTAATTCTGAATGAGAGTTGGTTAATAGGAATAGGAAGCAGGTAAATTCCTTGTTCCCAGGATGTCTTTAAGTATAGTGCTTCACTTTTGCTCATATAAATAGCTTCTGTTTAGCTATCAAACCTAACACTGAGTGGTCTGGCCTTCAATGTATAGGGATTTTGCATTAATACGCAGCCCCTGTGGGGAATGCTCATAGCTAGGTATCAGATTCTTGTGATATAATTTCTGAACACATAGACATTGTGCTCTGTAAAGCATCTTACTATAACCGACAAATAAATGACCAAAGGAGGAAGAGCATTTGATGTGATTTCCTGCAGTATTTTCCCCTCTTTCTTTAGGGAAATTGATCTTCAGTTATTTCATCCTGGCATGAGATGATGAATGATTTCCCAAAAAAATTTCCACTGCAGGAGAAAATAAATTTCACACACAATTTTCTCCAAGTATCCACACATCCAGAATTATTTTGGGAATCCCCCCCCCTTTTTTTACACACACACACACACACGCTATTTCCAGTAGCACACATGGGGGGGAAACATAGTTTTTGCATGAAAACAGTTCTTGTTTTTATTTTTGTTTTTGCACAAATAATATAAGCATCTAGAAACTGTGGTTTGTATATTTTTTGCAGTAAAAAGGTGGTTTTTACACATCACATTCGTCTGCAAAGAATAATTTCTCATATTGAGATGCACAAAAACCTAATGAAAACCAAGCAAAATTTTTATCTATGTGTTTGTCTTCATGACCAGGTTTCTTGGGTGTTGGGAAACTCTTGTGGTGGGCTAGGAAATGAATAATGGCAAGTATTATTTCCATTGTTAACTCTTTCCACTGGACATACATTTAAAAGGAGGCATGCAACTGTGAAAATGAACTGAATGGCAACTAGAGATGAATGTGCACCACAGCTTATACAGGCAAGCAGTTATGTGCATTGTTTAGTCTGACAGCTTCTTTTCCTTTATAAAGCATCCTTTGGTTAACAGGGAAGAGGTTGGGTTATAAAACTCTTTTCTGTCAGTCACCTTCTTTCTTTCTTGTCTGCCCCAGACTTGTATTTACCCTGTAAGGTTATGCATCCATGTTTATGAAGTCAATATGAGATTGGCACACTGGCAGATGGGCAGGTTTGGGGTAGAGAAGAAGATGCCTTTGCCTTTTCTATATATTGGTGATCCCTTTTTAAGGGTGCTTTGAAAGAGGAAAGAGATGATTGGGCTAGCATCATATGTGGCTGTAAAGCGGCACGTAGTTTGGTACTCTGGGATTTTGTTGCCGAAAACATGGGGGAGTGTTATTACATCAAAATGTAGATTTTCTCTGATGTACATGCATGCACATGACATTTTTAAAAGCTCTTACTTTGAGGAGATTACATGTTGTGAGATCACAACATTCTCACATCCCTGTCCCCAAATACCAGCATTTTTGTAAAGTGCTTTGTTTTTCCCAAACTGATAATCTTTACACTCTTGCTGAGATTTTCTTACCAACAGTTTTAAAGTCCTGTTAAATGCAGTGGCATTGTAAAAATGGTGTTGATTATATAAATGGCAAAACCAAGCTTTACTTTTTGGAATTAATTTAAAAAAAATATTTTCAAGCCACAGATGGTTGAATCCATGGATAAAGAATCTGTGATACAGAGAGCTAACTGTATTTTAAAGTGAGATAGACCAGCAGCTGTGGCAACATTAATCTGACTTTAAATTGGGGGGGGGGGGCAGAAAAAAGGACCCAATATTGATTTCTGTTTCTCAAACAGTGTCAGAAAAAAATCTCACTATTGCTCCTAAAATCTGACGAACTATTTCACTAAGTAGCAGGAAATATGGTTTTATATGTATAACTCTGAGCTTGTTGTAAGAAGCCAGAGGGCTTCTTCCAAAGATACACTTCTCCATGATCTTTCTAGCACCTGATGCTATTTTGCATGGACATGAACAATGTGGCCATGCTGCAGTCCTACCTCATCCTACCCTACCTCAAAAGCAAGGGAAATGGGTACTTTTCTGGTTGTGTGTGTGCATGTGTGTAGGTTCATCAGAATCAGTAGTGTCAGCAGGGTACATGTAAAGGTGATTCTCCTGATCAATCCTACATGTGCAACATGATTTCCCTTGTTTACAGGGTGTACTGTGCACAGCCACATGAAATTATGTACGAGACTGTATCCCCAGTCTAACACAAAATGTCAATCCTGTGAGTGATTTCTAATTTTTTTTCCCCTAGGAAAATTGTGAGAGACAGAAAGGAAAATGAGTATGAATTAAGAAATGTAAGTGATTGTCAGGATGGAGCAATGGATGAATAAATGAAAGGAAAGAAAAAGGATGGTCTTCCTTTAAGATGGCTGAGGGCAGAAACCCTCTGAAAAACTAAAAACCTACTGTCATGATTGTAACTGTCTGTTCTGGATGGCATGCTATGAATTATTAGAGACAGTCTCACCCAAGCCATTAACTGAAGATACACTTTCTCTGCAACTGTCCCTGAGGTGTGATGGCACCATGGACCAAACCAGAATTCACAAAATTTAATTAATAGTGAAAGGCATTACAAAAATCTAGTAATGAAAAGCAATCCTTTCCAGGTAGCCAAAGGATCCTTCATCTATGGTTAAGGATGTGGTTAAGGAAGAGACTATCCCAGATCTGGAGATGGTAAAGTCAAAACCTGAGACCAAGGAATGACTCTTGTAATGTCACAGAAGGCAGATCCTGGTTCTGTTACCAGGATGATATCACAAGAGATAGCCTTTGTTAAGCATGATATATTAAGTGTTATAAAGTATAACATTCAAATAAAAAACACCCGGTCTATCAAATAAGGAAAAATAGAGTATAGTCAGCTCCCTGTATTCATGGATTCCTTATCTACAGGTTCAACTATCCACAGTCTGAAAATACTTAAAAATATATTTCAATTCCAAAAAGCAAACCTTGATTTTGCCATTTTATATGAGACATACTGTGTAATAGTATATCATGGGATTTGAGCATCCATAGATTTTGTTAAATACAAGAGTTCTCAAACCAAAGCCAGCAGATGTCAAAGACCCACTCTATTAAAAGACATAGCCATTCTCATATATATCAGTATGCAAGGTCTCATTCCACTACATAATAAACTGGTTTGCAAGCGGATCTGAACCGGTTTAAATGCCCCTTGTTCACATTTGTGCAGATTCCCTGATGCAGTTTGTGAAGGGACCCCCAGTGCTAAACCCATTTAAAGTGCATCTTCTGCATCCGCTGAATTACCCACGTCTTTTGCAATTAATTGATTCAGCACTAGTGTGAGCGAGCTGTGGATCTGAGACTGTGGCGCAGTCAGCCCTTTGATGTGACTCCTTATTAAATCGATTCATTGATAAATTGAAACTGGTAAGGTTTGATTGCTGCTCAAATACTGTGAACGTATATTTGGTGCTAAACCACTTCATTGATTTGACTCAAAAACCGGTTTATTCTGTAGTGGGAAAGAGGCCCAAAATGATCTTATAGCACTTTTGAGACTTAATGAAAGGAAATCTGTAACATAAAGCATCATAGACCCAGTCTATGAACATTAATGCTACAGACCTTTTTCTCCCAGTGTCAAAGGTGATACAAGATCCTTTTACACTATATATATATATATATATATATATATATATATATATATATATATGCATACTTCCGTTATTAAGAAATGGCTGCTCTGCAAACACTTTGTCGACGGGAGAGGAGCAGGTGTGCTTCAGTGATGTTTCAGAAGCACGACTAGCTACCACTCCTTTGCACTTCTAGAGCAGTTTGCCAGCAATTTAACAATGGTAAGCTTCCATGTGAAAATCTCCTAAGTATCAATAATCTTTTATCAATTGATGTGTCCCGTAATCTCCGCCAAAGTTTATCCATTTGTATTAAATCAAAGGCCAATTTAAAATCTATGAAAGCTGCATAAAGTGTTCCTCCTGATTGGGTGGCATATTTTTCAGCTAGATATTGTAGGATAAGCCCTTGATCCATAGTTGATCATCCTGTTCTAAAGCCTACTTGTTCTTCTTCCAGTATGATTTCCTGTTCCATCCAATCCAATGATACTTCTATTATTATTATTATTATTATTAACCTTTATTTATGAAGCGCTGTAAATTTACACAGCGCTGTTGTTCTGATATCAATGAATCCTTCTAATGATAACTCTATTGTTCCGATATCAATTTGATTGATACCATCCCCCCTTATTTCTTGCACTAATCTGCCTGAAATTTTAGTGTATTCCTATTGGAAAGTTTTAAATTTGGATGTTTAATGACTTTTTATGGGTTGATCACTGTTTTTATGATTGGGGGGAGGGTTGGGGTTTTGGGGTTTCTAAATTGTAACTTTTAATTGTTTGATGCTTTAAATATACTGTTGGAATCTGCTTTGATTCCTGTGTGAAAAAGCGGAATAATAAATAAATAAATAAATAAATAATTTAATCTGTAAACATCTATCATATAATTTTCTGATTACATTTAATAAACTGATTGGTAATGCAACATAATAAATTTTAACCTTCTTTTTACAGATTAGCTGTTCTTTTCCAATACCATCTACTATTACACACCTATCATCATCAGTTTATTGCTTGATCTGAGTTTCTCAATACATTTTTGCCAGAGGTTTTTATTGTTAGTAGTAGTATTAATGCTCACAAGCAAACCTGTTTCCCAAAAATGTACTTGACAATTGTATCTCCCTTCAGTTTTTTTCTGCTCTACATTGCTACCCATATGGAAAATATCTCACATGGAAATGTTGGACTCTAACTGCATCATAATAGAAAATAAAACACATTATAAACATTTTCAACAAAAATGAATAGTTAGCAGGATGATCAAGAAATAGCTGGAAGATGGGAAGGAGGCAATATTTTCTTTCTCTTGTAAAATCATACATGTACATACATTTCCAGGTCTGTTGGTTTTACATTTTAAAAAACCCTAGTGATCAAATTTTCATGAGCCTCTTTATCTAATTTCTGCCTAGATGACACAGAATAACAAAAATTGTCCAGCCCTTGCCTGTATTTCTTATATAATGTACAGTTAGTGTTTGTATAAATGTGTATACATCAAGGCTCTTGCACCTCATCAAAGCATATAACATGTAAAGTGAGGCCTAAGACACATTGTGGCCTCTCAGTGACTGTATCCTGAGGGAAGAGAGATGAGTCATGACCTGGCTTGGTTTGGCATAGACAGTCCCAGTTAATCCTCTGTTGCCCCACTTTTTCAGCTGCTTTGAAAATGTCCCAGTTTCTCTCTCCCCTTCCCACTTTGCCCCTGTGTCCTCAGCTTACTTTAATTGCTGCAAAGTGAGATCAAAGTGCAAAAGTATTTTGCACACAGTTCACTCAGCATAGAAGAGGAGGGGGCATAATCTTTTCATTCCCAGTAGGCTCAGGCAAAAGTAATCTCCTGCAGCCTCTTCTAGCTTGTCTGTTTTTCTTCATTAATAGTTTTTGTTATCTTAACCAAATTCTGACATTGCTTGGCCAAATGTATTTTTGTTTTCATCTGTGAAATCTTGGAGGGCAAAATGCTTCCTTTATCAGTGCGTTGAACCTGTGCTATGAAGTTGCATAGGTTCAATGCACCTATGGCCATTGAACCTGTACAGTGGTACCCCGGGATACGAAATACCCAGGTTACGAAATTTCCGGGATACGAAAAAATCCCATAGGAAATAATTGTTCCGGGTTACGAATGTTTTTTCGGGTTACGAAAAAAATTTTGGTGCTTTTTTCGGCTTTTTCGCACGAAATCGCGGCTTTTCCCCATTAGCGCCTATGGCATTTCGGCTTGCGAATGCTTTTCGGGTTACGAAAGCGGCGGCGGAACGAATTAATTTCGTAACCCGAGGCACCACTGTACTATGAAGTTGCTATAGAGACTAAATGGCAAAGCCAAATGTAGACCTACAACTACTCTCCATGGTGGTCTTCCAATCCGTGCTCATATTTTATTGCTTCCTTGTCACTTTGAACCTTTGTGTTTTTACTTAGAACTGGGTTGGATAAAGTGCAGCATTTCCCACCTCAGATGTTATCAGACTATAGCTCCCACTAGCCATAGCCAGTGGCAAGGAATGCTGGAGGCTACAGTCCAGCATCATCTAAAGAGCTGCCCACCTCTGACTTAGAAGACTGTCTGTATTCAATGGATCTTGACTGTCAAGCAAGCATTCACACCATTACAACCTCCTTCATCCCAACTCTGTCAGCTTCCTGGTCTGCCTACCTAGCACTCATGTCTGTTCTCATGTTCCTTTTCTACAAAGAACATACAAGATTTTCAGTCCTCATGACCTGTCTGAGCTTTTTCAACAAGCTCCCCTTCATTTTTTCCCCCTTTTGAGTTCATACTCTTCTACCTCTGTTCCCCTTAAGGTTCGTGCATCTCACAACACTCCATGTAGAACTGGAAGCCTGTCAGGAAGACATGCTCTGGAGAAAAGCCGGATCAAAGAGGATGTTTTGTTGTGATGCACAGAGCTGCAAGGGTTCCCACTAAACCTCACATAATAGACCTGCCACATTTATTTTTCATCTGGAGGTGCTGTGTTTAGGAAGGGGAGTGACAGCCTTAACAAAAAATATGGGCATAGAGGAGGGGGAAATGCAGGCAGACATGACAAGTACGACGGAAATTAAACATAATTCTTAACGCAGTCAGATTTTATGGCTGTGACACATAGTTGTATTTAGATACAAATACTGAAGCAAAATCCTGAAAATGACTAATAGCCTCTGAGCATTGCTCTAAATTATACCTTGGCTCCCAGCTGTAGTCAATCCCATGATAATATATACATATTTTATTTCCCTTTAAATGCCAGAAAATGGACTGTAAATTCCATTTCCCTGACATCAGTAAAGCAATAGGCAGGCAAATTATGACAAAGAAATATTTTGTAGTAGCCTTTCATTGACATAAATGAGAAGAAAATGTGCAGCATTAAATGTGATATTTAGAACAAATTTTCAAAGTTCATCTTAGACTAGATAGATCGGTAGTTTCAGTTTGGTCTTGGAATTGATCTTTCAATCTTATGACTCTTATCCAGGGGGCACTTCATTTCATGAATTAACCACAGTTTACTAGCACTGACATAGGTCCCTTATTGTATGATACAGTACATATACATCATGGGTGGTGGTGGCAGAATGGGGAATGATAGCCTTCTTGTTAGAAATATATGCTTCCTACAAAAGTAAATAAATAAACTTTGAAAATTCATATAATTTTCCCATCCTGGCTGGCACTGCTATTATGCAAAGGCTGGAATCACATCCTGTAGCTCCAATGGCTCTTCTCCTCTGTTAGAGAAAATGAGAGCACATGAGCCATGTTGGATTAGACCAAAGCCTTATATAGGCCCAACATTTTGTTCCCACAGTGGCCCACCATTGGTCCATGGGAAGCCACCAGCAAGACATGAAGCCAACTGTACTCTCCATCTCATGATCCCCAGCATGTGTTACACAGCAATGCCTTGCTCTAATGGTGGAGGTGACAAATAGTTATCCTGACCAGCAGCTATTGATCGTCCCATCCTGCACCAATTTGTAAAGTTATCCAAGTTATATAATAATAATAATAATAATAATAATATTTATTTGTATACCGCCCTCTGGCAAACCAATCCGGGCAGGACAAAGGAACTGTTAAATGGATCTGTAATTGGTTGACCGGCCGAACCCAAAGGGTGCTCAACAATGGCTCCTTTTCATCCTGGAGAAAAATGACCAGTGGGGTCCCACAGGGCTCTGTCCTGGGCCCAGTGCTATTCAACATCTTTATCAATGACCTGGATGACAGAATTGGGAGCATACTTATCAAATTTGCAGATGATACCAAATAAAGGGGAATAGCTAATACCCCAGAGGACAGGATCAAGATTCAAAATGACCTGAATAGACTAGAAAGCTGGGCCAAAGCTAACAAAATGAAATTCAACACGGAGAAATGTAAGGTATTGCACTTAGGGCGGAAAAATAAAATGCACAGATATATGATGGGTGACACCTGGCTGACTGAAACTACGTGTGAAAGGGATCTAGGAGTCCAAGTAGACCACAAGTTGAACATGAGTGAACAGTGTGATGTGGCAGCTAAAAAGGCCAATGCTATTTTAGGCTGTATCAATAGAAGTATAGTGTTTAGATCAAGAGAAGTAATAGTGCCACTGTATTCTGCTTTGGTCAGGCCCCACCTAGAATATTGTGTCCAGTTCTGGGCGCCACAATTCAGAAAGGACATTGAGAAACTGGAGCGTGTCCAAAGGAGGGCGACAAAAATGGTGAAGGGTCTGGAAACCATGCCCTATGAGGAATGACTTAGGAAGCTGGGGATGTTTAGCCTGGAGAAAAGAAGGTTAAGAGGTGATATGATCGCCCTGTTTAAATATTTGAAGGGATGTCATATTGAAGAGGGAGCAAGTTTGTTTTCTGCTGCTCCAGAGAACAGGACCCGGAACAATGGATGCAAGCTACAGGAAAAGAGATTCCACCTGAACATTAGGAGGAACTTCCTGACAGTAAGGGCTGTTCGACAATGGAATGCACTCCCTCGGAGGGTGATAGAGTCTCCTTCCTTGGAGGTCTTTAAGCAGAGGCTGGATGGCCATCTGTCAGGGATGCTTTGATTTGGATTTCCTGCATGGCAGGGGGTTGGACTGGATGGCCCTAGTGGTCTCTTCCAACTCTATGATTCTATGATTCTATGGTTAACAACAGTAAAATATAAAATATGACAATTAAAAACACTTTATCCCTCCCCCCCTTAAGACAGTATTAAACAGTATAACATATTAAAACACAATATCAATGCATAAAAACAACAATTAAAAACTAAAAACCCTGATATCCCTCTGTTGATCCTCGACCATCACTAAGATGGGGCCACGGGAGAAATGAGGGAATCAGGGAACCTGGGCCGGGATGGTTAATCTGGAAAGGCCTGCCGGAAGAGATCCGTCTTGACCGCTTTTTTAAAGCTGTCTAATGATGTTATCTGACGGATCTCATCTGGCAGGTCGTTCCAGAGTTTGGGGGCGACAGCAGAGAACTCCCTCTGGGAGGTCGCCGCAAGCCTAGATTTTAAAGGCTGTAGTAAGTTCCTCCCAGAGGACCGGAGAGTGCGGGGAGGATTGTACGGGAGGAGGCGGTCTCTAAGATAGCTTGGACCCAAGCCATTTAGGGCTTTAAAGGTGATAACCAACACCTTGTACTGGGCCCGGAAGCTGATAGGCAGTCAGTGGAGGGACCTCAAAACCGAAGTAATGTGGTCCCTCCTAGATGTTCCTGAGACAAGCCTGGCTGCCATATTTTGAACCAGCTGTAATTTCCGAGTCAAGCACAGGGGTAGCCCCATGTAGAGTGCATTACAGAAGTCAAGGCGTGAGGTTGCCAGCGCGTGCACAACCGTCTCAAGATCCCTTACTTCCAGAAAAGGGCGCAGCTGGCGTATCAGCCGAAGCTGATAACAGGCACTCCTGACCGTCGCATTTACCTGATTTGTCATCAGGAGCGACGAGTCAAGGAGCATCCCCAGACTGCGAACACAGTCGCTGGAGGAGAGTGTTACCCCATCCAGGACTGGAGGTTGCAACCCAATTCTTGGTTTCGGGGCCGCTACCATGAGCACCTCCGTCTTGTCTGGATTCAGTTTCAATCTGTTTTTCCTCATCCAGCCCATTACCGCCTGAAGACATTCATTGAGAGAAGAGATGCCATCGGAATTCGAGGCCGACGAACGAGATACAGAGAAATAGATTTGGGTGTCATCAGCGTACTGATAACATCCAGCACCATGACTCCGTATTATCTCACCCAGCGGCTTCATATAGATGTTAAATAACATCGGGGACAAAATAGCCCCCTGAGGAACCCCACAAGTGAGTTACCTCTTACTGGAGCTACAGTCCCCGAGTAGCACCCTCTGAGACCTGCCCGAGAGGAAGGACCGGAACCACTGCAAAGCAGTGCCCCCGATACCTAACCCCCTCAGGCGGTCCAAGAGGATGCTGTGATCTATAGTATCAAAAGCCGCTGAGAGGTCTAAGAGCACCAACAGGGTTACACTCCCCCTGTCAATGCTCAGACACAGATCGTCGGTCAAGGCAACCATGGCAGTCTCAAACCCAAAGCGTGTCCTAAAGCCAGTTTGAAATGGATCTAGATAATCAGTTTCATCCAAGACAGCTTGGAGCTGAAGGGCAACCGCCCTCTCGATCACCTTGCTCAAAAATGGCAGCAATGACACCGGCCTATAATTCCTCATATCCAGGGGGTCTAGGGAAGGTTTTTTCAGGAGTGGCCTAACCGCCGCTTCCTTTAAACAAGATGGAACATGTCCTTCCCTGAAGGATGCACCGATGATATCCGTGAGGAATCTCATCAATGCATCTCCCCCCCCGGACGGCCAGCCATGATGGGCAAGGGTCGAGAGGGCAAGTTGTCTTTCTCACCTTACCAAGCAGCTTATCCACGTCATCAGTACTCACAGATTGGAGCTGATCCAGTATGACTACATCAGCAGAGTCACTGGACGCCTCGCCTGTCAACTCTGTTTCAACGGTGGCATCTAAGTCGGCTCTTATCTGAGAGATTTTGTCTGCAAAGAAGTTGTTAAACGCGTCACAGCAGGCCATCATCAGGTTAAGTAAGGGATTTGGCGCAGGGGGCACCTGCGTCATTTCCCTCACCACCTTAAACAGCTCTGCTGGACGGGACTCTGCAGATGCAATACGTGCAGAGGAGAAGGCTCTCTTCGCTGCACGTATTGCCTCCCAATAGGAACGAAGAAAGTTCCTATGGCGAGTTCTGTCAGATAAGAGTCGAGTCTTCCGCCACCTGTGCTCTAGCCGTCATCCAAACCGCTTCATCTTCCTCAGCTCTGGTGTGAACCAAGGCCTCTGATTTGGGGCGGGATGGCAAGGGCGCTTGGGAGCGATCGTGTTGATAGCCCTGGTAAGACCTGGTGTTCCAGGTATTGACCAGGGCATCGACAGGATCACCGGCATTCCCAACCATTAAACCCTCCAAGGCTGTCTGGAATCCAATGGGCTCCATCAGCCTTCGAGGGCAGACCATTCTAATAGGTCCGCCACCCCTGGTGGGGCAGATATTGGCTCTAAGTTTCATCTTGACCAGGAAATGATCCGTCCATGACAATGCGGAGGTACTTACCACCTCCGCCCATGGATATTCCTGTTCCGTACTGAAGACCGCATCGAGTGTATGACCCGCGCAATGTGTAGGCCCGTTGACCAATTGGGATAGGCCCATGTTTGTCATGGTATCCATGAACTCCCGAGCCGCGCCTGTTAAGCTGGTCTCGAGCGGGATGTTGAAGTCCCCCAAAACTAAAAGTCTGGGGGTCTCCAACAGCAGCTCAGAGACCAGCTGTGTCAGCTCAGTCAGGGAGTCTGCTAGACAACGGGGTGGCCGGTAGACTAGCAAAATCCCCAATCTATCCCTTGGCAGCCATCAGGACCAAGCTGTGCAACCTTTTAATGCAACCTGTCCTGCATCTTCTAACTAGCTTCCTATCCTCACAAGTATTTTGTAGTGGAAGATGTTATCCCATTATCAGTGTTCATGTGAAATTCACCTGTTCTGGTAGTCTGTGTACATAAAAGTTGAGTGGGGAACATCAGTTTCTCTTTCACTTCTAGCACCAAAAGCTCTTGGGCAGGCCCTGCTCCCCATTTCCCTTTTTGAAAGAGAGACATGGGAGGAAATTGAAGGATGTTGACCATACACAGTATGTCCTGGTATGCACATGAGGATGGACAGTTGAGCACTCCATCTGTAAAATTCCTTTCAAATAGTTCAGTCATCAAAGGAAGGCAAAGGAGAAGTAATCACTTCAGGGGGCACTGGGTGTGTAGTCCTCCAAAAATAGGACTTTCTTCTCAACAGCAGGCTGATTTGTATGTAGCTAAGATATGTGTTAGTAACAGAGCTTGTGTATGTGGTGCACAGGCAAAAAAAAAAAAAATAGTATGAAGAGTGTCCATTATGAGATATTCAGCAGTAATCTTTAACAGAGTTAAAAACAGGTGGCTAGAGGAGACCTATACAACTGAAGCAAATTCGTTGCCATAACACATATTTGTACTCTTTACATTTTATTGCTATGGGGAGTAGGAACAAATATAAAACCTATATTACACTAGATAACAGAGAACAATGGGTGGGTCTCTCAGGATGGATTTGGTTACATGTGAAATTGTTCCATCATTCTCAGATGAACAATGAAAGAACAAAATAGAAATCCAGATGACCAAAAGAAAACCCTTTGTAAGTGTCATATAGTGGTGATAATCAAGAATACGCGAAAGGAACAAAGTATGCCCTGCCAGTGGTGTCAGTATATTGGTATCTATTAACAGATTTCCAAGTATGCATTTAGTTTTTGATAATATATCTGTCCTTCCTTTGGTTAGATACAGTGGAAGACCAATAAGGCTTACTATCAATCAACAGTTAATTTTTTTAAATTCTACAATAAAATAGTCAGTAAATAAAAATAATTTGAATAAGAAATCAATGCTCAGCAGCCAAGGGTACCATAAACCCATTAAAATATGTTACCCTTTTTCATGTGTACTGTATATACCTAAGCACTAATAGAGAATAAAGATGGGTACATCAATTCAGCCATTTCTGTGGGTTAACTCCAGGTCTCCCTAGTAGCTGGTGGTTTCCTTGACCACCTTTACCTTTAGCTAATGTCAATTTTAAGAGGCTTCATAGCATTACTCCTCTCCACAGTATTATTCTAAAAGATTGGGGGGATAAATATTTAGAGGTGTTTCATAATTTGAGGCATTGAACTTCTGCTTATCTGGCTTGTGAATAATTCTGCCACTGTTAAAACTTTAATCAGCATTGAAAGCAGACTGTTAGCTGGATGAAAATGGGTTTCCATAAAACCATGGGGAGGACGTGGAAAATTTTAATTAAGAAATTATTAATTTCAGTGGAAACTTCAATTAAGAACAAGAAGTGCAACTCTGGACATTAATGCTATAATGGTGCCTGTCAATTTGTGCAAGGCATAATTTCAGATATTATAAGTTTGTAGACAAAAGGAAATATTCAGTACGGCGCAGACAGTTGGCTGAAGACTTTAAGTGCATTTTTTGTATGAACAGTGTTAATTAAAAACGGTTACTGCAGCAGTTATTGACACAGACTTCTATCTAGGTCAAAATGTATTTACGTTCTCACTGTAAATATACATTTCATCTGTCATATTTTAACGTGTGCAATTTATTTTCTGACACAGGGATGGAAAACAACTTAATTAAGAGGTTAAACGAGTTGGCATATTAGAATAAGTGAACTCCAAAGTGTGGCTGGGCAACTTTGCTAAACTACAATTGTCACATTGGAAATATGATTATAATTATATCCCTCCCCATTTTTATTTGGTCCTAAGATGTATAATTTTTTGTCTAAGTATGTTGGAAGCCATGCTGATTAGTTGTTAATTTACCTCAGGTTTTACAGTAGATGTTCTGAGGATTTCCACATCAAGATCAACCAATTAATTCCTATCCACTACAAAGAGAACAACTGAACAAAAGGATAATTTCACTCATCCAAGAGAAATTCTAGATCTGTGTAGTGTTTGAGAGGATCATTCAGCAGGCTTTTTGGAGGAAAAAATAAAGGTTGTCAGAAGTTTTAAATTTCACCTGCTTGAAAAATATGCTGTTGTTATTATTAATTTGCACCCCCACCTTTCTCTCAAAATTGGGACTCAAGGAGGTGTACCGTTTAAAGCAAACACTTACAGCAAAAAACATACAAAAGGTGAACATTAAAATGGAATTACTGTATAATTATAAGTTGTCCTCATGTATAAATTGAGGGCAGGTTTTGGGGCCAAAATTAGAGATTTTGATATGGCCCATGGATTAGTCAAGGGTAAATTTTAAGGGCATGTAACAAAGGATGTAAAAGATGATGCAAAGGAAAACAATGTCAAAGAACATACAAAATTCCAGTAGACATTAACTGTTTGTGCTCATGCTAAAGACTATATAGATGAGATTATGGAAGAGGGTTGGTGCTTCCAGGACAGATTATGTTCTTGCCTTTCACCAGGGTATGGTTCCTTTTTGAAATAAGTATTAAAGTACAGTATAGTATTTATATTGACCCGTGGATAAGTCGATACAGGTTTTGGGGGTCAATTTTTTGACTAAAATTTCTAGACTTATACATGAGTATATACAGTAGACTGATCACAGTATTATACTGTGCTATACTTAGCTATAGTATGTACAAAGTTGTAGGGAGAGGAATTTAGTCCATGCTGGACAGGAGATCCTGGGAGCTGTGCCCCCCCCCCCAATAAAAGTAACCTTTTCTTTGTTCAATATCCTAAAGTGAGCCCTAGAAGCTAAACTATATAATGAAGGTTAGAATATATACTAGAAATGGGAGAGGGAGCGTCATGAGGCAAGATTATGGTAGGGGAATGGAGACTATGGTTGCTCAAGGCTCTACTCAGCCTTGAAAGAGTAGTTGGAGCAAAAGGAGGGCCTTGGTGGAGTTAGGGCATATGATTTAGGAAGATGCAGAACTTATTCTCAAATGCTTGCCCAATTTCTAGAAATAATGGGGCCTCTAGCAGGTAGAAGTATGGCACCCCCTCATGCTAACAGTCAGACCATCCATAAAGCCAACTGAAAAGTTTTGGAATTCCTTCAGAGATACACATTTCCCAAATATGAAGACTGCTTATGGGGGAACATACATAGCTATAGTGGTGGAGGGACTTATTTTAAAAATGCTGTTTACAAAACAGAGATCTCACAATATCTTATAATCACCATGAATGTTCAGTGCCTGTTTACTTCTCAGTTGAAATATGCCGATTCCCAATGTCAGGCAGGCACCTGGAGTCAAGCTGAGACAATGTTGACTCAAAGGAGTGACAATACTATACTTTGAATGATCAACGCAGAAGTGTTTCCTTTAAAAATCAGCTGTTGTTCACAGGATTTATACTTTTATTTCTCTTTGCTGAGTTTAAATTAGATGCTTCCTCTCCTGTTCTACATTCTTACTATTATGTCCATTCCTCTTTGCAAAATAACTCAGTCACACATCTCTGTACTTAAATTGGTGTGATATTATTGCAGATAATTTACATGCAACCTAAACAGATTTAAAATGGTTAGGAATCCCTGATTTCAGGTCTTTAAAGCTGAAATTACTTGTGTGTGAAATTACTCTTATTCTTGCAGCTATAGTGGGCGGGGGAATTCTGGAGATGTATTTATAAAAGTATTTTTTTCAAGCTCACAGATACATAGATAAACTTTAGACAGGCAAATACCAGTACTTGTCTATTAATACAGTGGGCCCTTGTTCTCTGCTGGGGTTTGGTTCCAGGACCCCCCGTGAATAACAAAATCAGTGGATGCTCAAGTCCCATTAAATATAATGGCACAGCAAAATGGTGTCCCTTATATAAATGGAAAATCGAGGTTTGCGATTTGGAATTTATACTTTTTTGGAATATTTTCAAGCCGTGGATACTTGAATTCGTGGATAAAAAAATCTGTGGATAAGGAGGGCCGACTGTATTAGGATTCCCAGGTCAACAGTAACCAATTCCATGAAATTTCAGGGCCAAAACCTGAGCTCAAGGTTTGGGGGCTTGTGACATCAAGGTCTGCTATTGTAATGTCACAAGTCAAGGGGCAAGGTTGAAAGTCTTAATATTGCTTCTAGGTCATCTTATTGTGGAAATGGTTAAAAGGGCCGAGAATATGGGTAAAATGGGACTAAAGAAGGAATAGGGCAATCCAGAATCAGAAAAGAAAAACAAAGCATTTTTCCCTACAGCCAGGCAAGTGGCAGCATATTGTCATTAGGTGCAGCAGTCGTTGGTATTCCTGCTAGGATTCACATTGGGTCCTACCTTGCTGCAAGGACTTGTGGAAAGCTGGCTGACAGCCCTTGAGATTTCTGTTCCCTCCCCCATCATCTTCTGGTGCTGTTGCTGCCAAGGCGTGTATATCATGAAAGCTGATCAGTTGCACCGAGACAAAGGGCCAAACACCATGCTATGGGTTAAGAGTTTGGCCACAACTTTAACACAAGTATCACACAACAATTTTTACATATCACACATTACTTACATTCATAGGTCATATCTTCCTCCGGTTGACCAGAGTTAGAAAATTAATGTTGAGTGGTCACGGAGCCCAATGGTTTCAGGACCAGCTCTTTGGGAGACTAGGGTTTCAGTCCCTGCTCAGCCATGGAAACCCCACTGGGTGACCTTGGGCAAGTTATACTTTTTTATCCTCAAGGTAAGGCAATGGCAGACCTTCCCTGAATAAATCCTGCTAGGGAATCCCTATGATAGGGTCACTGTAGGTCAGAGTCAACACGACCTCAGTTATGTGCACTTGAAGGCACATGATACCAACAATGCAGAGCCATCCTCAGAGCCATGTTTAAAATTGCAGCTTGGGCAATTAAAAATTAAGGAACAGTGTGCTTCTAAGTGCATCTTCAGTCCAAAAAATTATGCTCAGTACCAGAACCAAGTTTACAAGTCTCTGTAAACTACAATGCACTATTTTCATTCACATATTCCTTTTCAGCAACTCCCTCTCTCCCTCCCTTGATGCATGAGTGGGAGTGTTTGACTCCCACTACTTCAAACTACTCAGATAATCCATAAATCCCAATGTGTCTTCTGTCCACCACTATGTGGCCTCTGCATGAAATCAGTACATTCACATGATCTTCACAGGTCCGTAGAGGTATTATGCAGCGGAAGCACCAAGAAACATCTGAAGAGAGGGCCATTTTTGGGGGGGGGGGGGAAACTAATATTAAAATATCCTGGATATTGCTGATGATTGCTAATGGTGGGGGAATAAAGTAATGATAGACTATAATTGACTTTGCTGTTGGGAAAGGGTGAGAAACTACTCCTCATTAACAGCAACTTGGCATTTTGTTTGAAACAGCAACAGTATCAGAAGAGAAAGAGCCTTCTCAGGGCCAAAGCAATCAGTCAATCAATCAATCATACTTTGTATTGACAAAAGGCAAAGGCAAGATGAGTTTATCTGTTTTTTTTTTTTAATTTCAGTTGAACACAGTGTAAAGAAATAAAAACAGGCTTTTGACAAAAACAAAAAAAAAGCTGTTAACACCTGTTCAGACCATAGTTTGAAAATTTGGCAGGCATACAAATGAGAAATGTTTTTAAAGTTTAGGACCACCTGTTATAGTGCTTTATAAATAAAGGATAATAATATACAATCCAGGTACTGAAGAAGAGCGGAAGAATACTATGTCGTTATGTTCCTTCTGTAACCACATAGAGAACATGCATTGTAAATCTTAATTTTTTAAAAAAAATCTGTTTCCATCTTGAAGAGTCCCCCTTTCAAATGTAAAAAGCTTCATTGAGCCACCCACTCCAGGCTCAGTTTCTCTACCATAATCTAGCTTTGTGAATCACATCTGTTTGGGAATCACCGTAGTAAAGGAAAACCAATGAAGAAATATACACTTTGTAACCATAAGCTTTGAGAACCAAGTACCAAAAGAGATACCACTATAAACTCTTTCCGTAAATAAAAGTTATTTTCTTTTTGTTCACAAAGGAGTGATTTATGTTTAACATCTGAAGTGATTTATGTTTAATATCAAAAACATGCTACCATGAATAGTATAAACACTTAATAATAAAGAGACTTAAGTCAGTTGGAGAGATAGTTCTGAGGTAAAAGAAGCTTCAAACTATTTGTCATAAGGCAGGAGAAGAATCCTGTGTAACCCTGTGGTGGTCACATAATTTGATGCCAATTCGTGGGATCCAAAAGACTCAGTCTGGTGGGATCTGAGAGACAGTGAGAGGGGATCTGAAAGGTCCAGTTTGAGAGATCTAAGAGATCCGGTCATATTACACAAGGGTATTTGGGGAAGGAAGAATATATAATTTAACAGTAAATTACATAGCATTTGTTGATTTTGTCCCAATATACTAATGTGGCTACCTTTCAAGAAGTGGTTAAAATGGAAGGCAACAGTTTTCCTTTTATAGTGCCAATAGAAATCTTTTTGTCTTATGAATCAGGCTAGAAGAAATGGGTAGTCTTTAAAGTGCCTCAGTTCTCTTTTTTGTTGTTGTTGCAAGAGACTAATATGACCATCCCTGTGAGAAGTTTATATTCTGTCAGCGATGGTCAAAAATTTCATATCTAGTTTACAGTATAATACTGGCAGAGATTAAGATCCCTGGTAGCCGCATTAAGCTTTTGAATTTTTGCAACATTCTCATTTTTTTTAAAGGTGAACCTTTTGAAATTCACTTTTCTTCATAAATGATTCAAGACACAGGTGGCTTTAAGTAGAAAAATGGATTCACCTTGGTTCATCCATTTCTGCCTTTTTTTTTTCCTGCCTCCATCTCTCTCCCCATCCCATTTGTAGATGTTATTTCATGCTCGGAGGGATCGTGACTGTCAAAGTAGGCCCTCAATGACCTAAAATGTTTATGAACATAGATGCAAATCATGTCACCTGGGCACTAGAATATTGAGACATATTGCTCTTATGGTTGGAGCTTCCTTGTGTCAGTCTTCATTTGCCGTAGAACATATTCAGACGTCTTGACCACAGAGGTGAAGTTCATGGAGAGAGTGGAGCCTGCCATAATGCTCATGACACTGTTCTGTATCTATATAAAAACAATTGCCAGAATTATGCATTATCATTATCATTATTATTATTATTATTATTCTTTATTTATATAGCGTGGTAGATTTGCACAGTGCTGTACATAAAAACAACAAATATAAAAGAGTAAACCTGCCTGTGGTGTACAATCTAAGAAATGATAGGATAAAACAAATAAAGCACATAGCCTAACTCCCTTAGTTACATAGACTCCCAGCCTGAAACATCCTCCATCTCCACTTACCAGGTAGCAGTCATTGTGAGCAACAGGGTTTTATTCTCCTGTCAATTGGGAAACAGCTGACTAATGTTTTAATCCCCTTCTATGTCCTATCTCCATTGCGACATCAGAGATAGGGCCTCTGTTGCAATTCTCCCTTACACTGGTTTACTTATAGAAAGGGTGGTGACAGCATCAATCAGCTGCTTCATGATAAACAAGGGAGCAGACCCACATTGATCACAATAACTGCTGATTGGTAAATGGTGAGTGGGTGTTTGTTTGTTTTTACAGTCCATACATATTCCATAAACTTGAGAATATGTCGGGGTTGTGAATATGAACCTGAGATGAATGCATAAATCTAGGTTATACATTTGTAATTGCCTTAGTTAATTCCAGCCAGTACATCATAATAATTCTCACAGAGAGAGATTTCTTTCTTTCTTTCTTTCTTTCTTTCTTTTTTTTTTTTTTTGTTTTTTTTTTTTTGTTTGTTTTTTTTGTCTTGGCTATCCAAGATTGCAGGTAAGTCCAGCCTGTTGCGCTCTCCCAGAAAGAAAGAGACAGAGAAGATCTGCCCTCTGGTGCTTATTGTCTGAAATGTAATACATCAAACAAATACAACAGCAGGTTAGGAGAAACTGAAGGAGCATTCCTGGCTTAAAAGCAATGATCTCTGAAAAGAGAGGATTGTATTGACGAGTTTCTCTCTTTCTCTTTGTTTTGCAGAATCGCAGTGTACACTCTGTGGTGAGCCTGAAGGTGAGTTGTATATCTGTATTGTTAGTAATGTTCAAAGCCAATGGTGATGATGCTTAGGTTTCCTGATCTATTTAATCTGTTAGCAATTGCTCTACTGTGGCATCAGACTCAATGTGGTATTAGACGCAATGTTAAGAAAAGGAAAGTGGGGTGTGACACTGTTGTGTGGTAGATACCAAAAAGTGAATTGAATTAAATGCTGAGCAGTTAATAAGACTGCCATACGACTTGAAAAGACACACACACACACACAGCACAGAACATGCTTCAGGCAGACTATGACCAATTCTCTTCTACAATAAAAAATGAAATTATTTGCTCCTTTACTCAGGTCTTGTCCATTGGTCAGTAAAACTAGCAGTAAGCATTGGCACAAACATTCATTTGAGATCATATGGAAATGCAGCATGACTAGGATTTAATGCAGCCATTTGATGTTCATCTATTGAATTCATATTCCAGCAAGCTGAATCTTAGTCTAGACAAGAAAGAGGTGCTAGTTTCTTCTCCTGGCATCATTATTTTTTCACCCCTAAATCTTTGTGAGATAGGTTAAAGCTGAAAGATAGTGACTGGTCCAAGGTAATTCATCATAGTTCATGGATCAGTAGAAAACTGAACTTGGGGTTCAGCAAGTCCCCCTCCAATATTATATGGCCCCTTGCAAAATCCTCATCTACTGGTGTGAAAACCAAAATATCTCAATGTGTGTGTGTGGGGGGGGGGGGGGTTACTACAAGCAAACTGCAAAATTCAGTGAAATTAAGTTACCTTTTCCCCCACCCCATGAGCCCCAAATCCTGCCACTTCTATTAGTCAAGAAACAGCAACCTTACTGGAGATTACAATGAGTTGGAAGTGCTCCCCACATCTCAGTGAGTAGGGAGGACAAATTTTAATCTTCTCATCTCTGTATGTAGAGATGTGCATGTGGCAGAGGAGAGCAATTTTGTATACAGGAAGATGGAAAGCAGGTTTGTGTGTGGAAGGGAAGGGAGCACACATGTACACTCTCTGTGTTTGTATGCATGTCCAGAACCAAGACCTCTAACTGATTCTAGATGAAGTTCTTAGGGCTGAAAACATTGCACCCCCTTGTTTGCATCACTGTTTTTCCCAGTGCTAGTTCTGTCTATGAACTTCAGAAATCAAAATAGTCAAACATGACAACAACATATCAAAAATATTGGGAAACAAAGTTATATGTTAGAGAGGCTTATTATTTACCAAAATAAACACCTGTATACCCATGAATTCCCATTGCCAGAAGCCAGAACAAGCACAGTCTCTTTTTATTTCAGTGGGAGACTGTAAATTAATAATAAATACAATTTTTATTTATATTTCCCTGCCTCTCCCAGGTGGATCGAGGCGGGAGTACAACCCAATAAAATATACAATGCATAATAATAAATTACAATAAAATTAACTAATAATTTTATTAAAACAAGTTCTATCAAAAATCAGTGATGGAATGGAAATATACAAATTCAAAGAAGGGAGGAACAATATTTCTTATGAGGTCAGGTGGGTAAGCTCGCCAGAAGAGATCCGTCTTAACTGCCTTTATTAACTTAATTATATGTCTTAGATCTGAAACACACTGCAGAAATAATTGAGTTTGAGATTGCTTTAACTGCTCTGGCTCAGTGCTAAGGAATCCTGGGTATTTTAGTTTATTGTGGCACCAGAGCTCTCTGACAGAAGGTTAAATGTCTCACAAAACTACACATCCCAGAATTTCCTAGCCTTGAGCCAGGGCAGTTAAAGCAGTCTCAGACTGGGTTATTTCTGCAGTGTATTTTGAACCTTACTTGCCTTTTAAATCTGTTTTGAACTAAAGATGCTTAGCTTTGACTTCATGCATGGCAGCTCTAGATATTATTGAGCTCTTGGCATGCTGGTACTGAGTCTGTGCCTCTCACAGATCCTTGCCCCAAAATCTCCTACTGACAGAATGGGGGAAATGTGGCCTACAGGCTCCATGCAGCCCTTGGGATCCCCTTGGGTTCCCCAGGAGACCCTCAAACTCCTAGACCTCCCAAATCAAAAGGAATGTGGGTGGTTTTAGCTCACAGAGCACAAAACCTCTGGTTATGAGTTACTGTAAAATTTGTGGAGCAGGAAGGGAACCCTAGCATAATCTGGATAAAGTGGGTCCAGTGGTCATCCCACTTGCAAAAAAAACCCCTCTTACATTCATGGAATAATTGTGTGCAAATTAACAAGGTAGATTCCTGTGGAAAAATTGACCTCAAATCCAGGGGACTTTCTAGACTTGTGCCTGTTCTTGTGTAAGTCTTTACATGAGTTCATTCTCCATGTGTTTGTATGGGCCTCATGAATTCATATTATATGGCTTCTACCCAGAGCATTTGTATGAGCATTGAGGGTTTATATTTCTGCATTTTTCTTACTTGTTATTTTATTAGCCAAACTCTGATACACTAGGCAGGCTACATGAAGTCTTCTGCTAGCTTTTGCACAAGAGATTTGCACCAACAACTCTCACACATTTTCTATTGTTTCTCTCTCCTGGTTCTTTGAATCCAAGCCAATAGATTCCACAGCTGTTGAAAACCATTTATCTCTCTGCCACTCAGAATCTAATCCTTTGGAAATCATTCCCCAGGGAAGGCTGGCTGCTGCCATTTCTGTTTTCTTATCAGTACCATGGGGAGACTCTTGTTCTGCACAGGAGTTTTAGAAGGTGGAGTATGACTGATGGATTTATCTAGCTTTCGAAATGCTCATCCATTCTGATATTCTTCCATTGTATACATCTATATTGTTACTATGTCTTTACAGTATTTTTGTAAGCCAGTTTGGAAGGCTATCTACCTGAGAAGCAGTATGACACTGATGGGCAGAAAATGTGGTCTACAAGCCCTTTTTTGTGCCTCCTATGTTCCTGGTACACCCCAGTGCTGCAATAATCTTTTAATTTTTCTAAAATTTGTAGTTCACCTCTAAAATTCAGCAGCAAACTACTAAATGCATTACAATTAATGAAAAGAACTCCAATAGCCCAAAATTCTGTGATGTTTATTCTGTTGTAATTGTCATTTAGTTGTCAATATCATAGTCAGTAGTTGATATCAATATGATATTAACTATAGTTAAGAGTCATTCATATCTATTTCTTCATAATGAAACTGATATTTACAAATATGAGTTACTGTATATACCTGACTATAAGCTGACCTCATGTATAAATCAAGAGCAGTTTTGGGGGCCAAAATAATGGATTTTGACATGACCCATAGATAAGTCAAGGGTAAAATTCAGGGGCTTGTAACAAAGGATCCAAAGGATCAAGCAGAGGAAAATGATGCTGAAGAATTTACAAAATTATGGCAGGCATAACTGTTTGTCCTCACACTAAAGTCTGTCTGGATGAGAGAGATTGGGGGTGGTGAGTAGTGCTTCCAGGACAAGTTACACTCTTCTCTTTCACTAAGTGATAGTTTATTTTTTTTAAAAAGAATTAAAGTACAATATTCACACTGGGGCCCATCAATAAATTGACTCAGGTTTTTTGGGTCAATGTTTTGACTAGAATTTCTAGACTTATATATACATGAGTATATACAGCAATCAAGCATGAAGAGAGAATTTATTTATTGATAAGGATATATATATATATATATATATATATATATATATATATATAGAGAGAGAGAGAGAGAGGGAGACTAATATATTTTAATTTTTTCCATTAAAATGTCTTGTAAATGCATCTCTTCCCTTTCAGCCCTGCCACTTGAACTTAAGGTCTTTTGCCCAGACCAAAAAGTAACCCCAAACATTGCCTATCTCAGCTTTATATAAATGTTTTCAATGAATAAATAACCCAGCCAATACTTTGTAAGAGATATTTTTATCATTTATTTATTTATTTATTTATTTATTTTTATCCCGCCTTTCTCCCAAAGTGGGACCCAAGGCAGCTAACAGCATATATAAAATACATTAAAACAGCAATTAAAACAATACAATTAAAATAAAAAATATATAAAAATTACAAATATAAAATTTAAAAGATACAAAGTTTAAAATGATCATCTAATACCAACCTCCTCATCCCCCAATAAAACCAAGCCGGCAAGATCTTAAAAGGCCTGTTTAAATAAAAATGTCTTCACCTGCTGGTGAAAGACGAGCAGTAAAGGGGCCAGCCTAGTCTCCCGTGGAAGGGAGTTCCAGAGGGTGGGAGCAGCCACTGAGAAGGCTCTCTCTCGTTTCCTCACCAGGCAAGCCTGGGATGGTAGTGGGAGCGAGAGAAAGCTTTTCCTGAGGATCTTAGGGCTCTAGGTGATTTTTATGGGGAGATATGGTCTCTCGTATAGTTTGGACATAAGCCATGTAGCGCTTTATAGGTCATGACCAGCACTTTGAATTGTGTTCGGAAATGAACCTGTAGCCAGTGAAGCTGTTTCAATACAGGAGTTACACGTTCCCTGTAACTGGCTCCGGTCAGCATTCTAGCTGCAGCATTTTGGACCTGCTGAAGTTTCCGAACAGTCTCCAATAGTCCAAATGGGATGTAACCAAAGAATGTCTCACTGTAGTCACATCTAATATCTCAATGAATGGGCGCAGCTGGCATACAGGTTTTAATTGTGCAAATGCACTCCTGGCCACTGCTGAAACCTGGGGATCGAAGCTCAGAGTGGAGCCCAGGAGCACACCCAAGCTGCAAGCCTGAAATTTCAGGGGAAGTGTAACCCCATCCAGCTCAGGCACAGCCCCAATTCCCTAATCTGCCATATTACTGACCACAAACACCTCTGGACCTATGCAGTGATCTTTTATGGCCTCCATGTAGGAGATGCTGTGTATGATTGCATCAGGCGCAAGGCATCATGACCCTCTGCATTGGAATACAGAGTCAGAAATTTCTAGAATGCTGAACCACCCTTGCAGCATCTTTTAATTTTGCTCTCGGCCCACCATCCCACTTTCCATGCAGTTTGAGAATTGCAGGTCACTTCTGGGCTGGGTGAAAAATTTGTCCCCTTTTCCTTAACATAAAACACACATATAAGATAAAAGATAAAGTTATCTCCTTTGACATGATGGTCAAGGGGGTGGTGCTTATCTCTGTTACTAAGCTGGGGGAACCAGTGTTGTCAAAGAAGAATCTGTGGCCATATGGCCAGTATACTGCACAGAATGCTGTTATCTTTCCACCAAAGTGGTACCTATTTATCTCCTTGCACTTTTACATGCGTTCAAACTGCTAGGTTGGCAGAAGCTGGAACTATGGATGGGAGCTCACTCCATCACGTGGCACTTGGGTCTTGAACTGCTGACCTGCCGAACTGGTGACCACATCCCTTCATATACGATTACAACATTACAAATACTACAAACGTTGCAAACAACAAAAAGAAAACTTATCTACTGCTACTTCTACATCTACAAAAACTATGCAAACTACCACTATATTAACTTATAAGGACAGAGGTTGACAGATGACTCCCCCCCTTTTTTTGCCTACCCCACACTGTATCTGGGGGACTTTGATGATTGACTGTGGGTGGTGTCTTTAGGCAGTCATTTGGTAGGTTGTTGGGGGAGATAAGAGTAAGAGTTTTGGTGTACACTTTAGCATTCTTTTGGTGAAGGGCAGAGCTCTAGAACTGCCTCTTTAGGGCTTTTGATGCAGAGAGTGAGGAGGGAGTCTACCCTTAAGGTTTTGCTCTCAATTTAAGTCCCATGACTTGGGAGCCATCTCGAGTCTTCCTTCCAGTAAATGTCTGGCTGGAGATCAACCCTTGGAGCTCAGGTGTTTCAACCTTGGGGCTCAGATGTTGCATCTAGGGAAAGGCTGAGGAAATTGGCATGAGTAACACCTGGCCTCAGCTGATCTGGCTCTAGGTTGCTTCCCCCTCTTGTTCCTTTCCATGTTGAACCCAGCTTAAAATACATTTTAGGTCATGTAAAGTGGCATTTGTTCAACTCAGTTCTCTATATCTGGTCTCATTATTCCATGGTTGGTCAGCACTTCCCAGTTAGTACAGTGGGAGAGACTTTGCACAAATTTGGATGGGGTTTGTCAATTTTTAATGAAAGTCCTTTTACCATAAATAGTTGGACAGAAAAGAAACCACAAAGTTGAGGTTTTCTTTGGAAATGTCAGTGGACTATTCTTAAACGGAGTTCACTTTACTGCCATGTCTTCACCATACTGAATAAGTATTCCTTTAAAAAAAAATACTGCTTAGTTGAAAGTTATTATAATAGTTATTATAACTCATCTAGCATCTCATCCTTTCCTTTCTGTCTTTGCCTCTAACAATCTGTCTTTCTTGTTTCTTTCTTTCTGGTAGAAATCTGATCACACAGCTAGCAGTGAAGCTGAAAGTTCAAATTTGGCCCTGCCTCTGAAAATAAGCAAAGGTGGTTGATAAGTTTCTATATTTTGTTGACATGAAGCATGGGCTTTCATTTAATGAAATGAGCAACAACAGCACCAATAAATCCCAGTGAGTTTGCAAACCCAATGAGTTTGAAAGTACAAATGTGATACAAAGTGCCATTAACCAAGAGGAAAATGCAAAGCAAGCTTGATAAAAATATCTGTCCAATATTTATGCTTAAAAGACAAAGTGATTAAAAATATGGATAGAGAATGAGGAGGAAAATTGCTCCATGAAAAATCTTTGTTGTTTGTGTGTTAGACCATTTTAATATTAATACACACAAATGATATATAAAATTATTATTGCCTTCTAACATTATCATTCAGCTATAGCAGATGCTTTTTATTGTTAAGACATTTCTCATTCCTTTGGCTGGGGATTGGAGACAGTGTAGAATCAGATTTTACCAGGCATGACCATAAAAGTACAATATGAGATTTAGAAGCAATCCCTCTTGGGCTATCAAGTTGTAAATTTCAAATATCTTTTGTGTAACTTTCATTTTCATAGTATCAATAATGAACTGGGTTTGGTTTCAAGATGTGAAAGGTCTCACTTTCAGACCTGATAAAAGGAGCTAGTGAAATTTTTATTGGGAAACTTCTGCAGGCACCCAATTGGGTCAGTAGCCTGTTACAGGTTAGGGTTCCTGAACAGATTGTTTATCAGAATAGAATAGTAGGTTGATGCTCTGCTAAATCAAGCTTTGGTTTAATTCATGCCCATTTTCACCTGAGAAACATTGGGCAGTGGAGAGCAGCCATCTGCATACAAGTGACAAGCTGTGTCTAGTGACATCCATAATAAGATCCAACAACAGTGAAAAACTGAAATTCCTTCTGGGGCCACAAATATTTAGACAGGTGCCAATTTGTACATATTCATACCTATATAAGGGTAGGCAAATTGTGGAGCACATTTTGGCACTACAAACAGCTGTGGCAGGCAACACTGCCCACTTTCACTGAGAATCAGTTGAAAACTACAACCAGGAGTCATGTCCAGTTGCAGCTTTGGGGTGTGCCATTCATTTGATAGTATTAGACTGTGGTTGGGTTGAGGTGCCTTAAGTCTACCATTCATAGAAGCTGCGTGGAGCAGAAACTGACATTTCAGGAGAAAAATGTGGGATGGAGATTTGGGGGCAGCTTAAGGGTCACACCAATGGAATGGAGATTCATGAGACTTGCAAGTTTTACTTTCCTCACCACAGGTTTCTATGTTGTAAAGGTCTTGCTTCTCTTGAGATGAGATGAAATTATTGATCGTGTCTGTATATCTCCAAAACCCTGTACTACTAGAGGTGTTTTCAAATAAGCTTTATAAAGATCTGGTGAACATGAAGAAGTCTAAAATGTTTATACACATTGCTTGAACTGGTATTGAAATGAGTAATATTTAGATAAGTAACACACAGGGACACTCTTATGACTTAAAAAAAAGAATGTCAGATACCTATTGTAAATAGTATGTTACTATACTGAGAGTATTGTCCAGATATGTTTTAGGGACTTGAAAGACAACCTCATGCTGAGGAATTTCTAACATAAAAATTGTTGGTATAGTTATTATCTTTTGAACTTATTTCAAAAGCACTTATTTTAATGTTGTTAGTATTAACATTTGCTTCAAAATTACCCCTGTGCACCTTCAATCATAAAGGTGGAAAACATGTCACTAAGTATAGACATTTGGCTGAGGGATAAGGAACCTAAACTCTTCATATGATTTTGTTTTGTTTTGTTTTGTATCTATTTTGTATGCTAGTCTGAAAATAGTTGGACGGAAAGTATAACTGTTCTATTTCAGGTAACACCAACTTTCACGCCATCTGTGCCTAGTGTAAGCCTGATGTTTCTGAACATCTTGTATAATCCCTCCTCCCCCCCAAAATTAAGTATCTGGCAGCATTCAAGAATAATCACTTAAACATGGGATAGATTGTTCTCAGAAGGTTTGATTTCCACCTGAGTGGTTCTGTACTGTGATGGTTCAGTGGTGCTTCCTCCACGTCTAAAAGAAGTCAAGCAGAGACTATAAGCTGCCCCAGAGAACCCTTGCAAGCACTACTGGAGCAGGGATTAATGCTTTATAATTCCTGGCAACTGTTTACTCAGTAATTTGTTTGACTGTCACAGTGAGATGTGAAACCAAAAAACTTTATTAAAAAAAAGAGGAAAGAAGAAAGGAAAGGAAGAAGGAAGCAAGAGAATCTTAGAATCATAGAGTTGGAAGAGACCACAAGGGCCATCCAGTCCAACTCCATTCTGGCATGCAGGAAATCCAAATCAGAGCATCCCCGACAGATGGCCATCCAGCCTCCGTTTAAAGACCTCCAAGGAAGGAGACTCCACTACACTCCGAGTGAGAGAGGAAGGGTAAATAACAAAAAAGAAAATGTATAATTTGAAAAACAACATTCAAGCAGTAATGTGAAATAATTTGGGATTATGAGATCAAAGTATAATTTTAGATAAATGTGACTTCATTTTTGTGGAATTAATCAGTATTTGGCAAACAGATTAGAAGGGTCTTCACCTGTAAAAAAAGGAAGGTAGCACTAGCTGACATCCTCCAATGACTGGACGCCACCAAAAGGCTGACCATGTTGTGTTCCTCACATCTTCTTACTTTGCGAAAACATTTCCTCCATCTGGGGAGGAGACTTTGCTGCCCCCCATGTTGATAAGGGCCTTACTACAGCTGCTGAAGGCCCCAGAAAAGAAACCTGGAGCTGGCTATGGCTATAACCAAAACAGTCCTGATGGCAATCGTAAGGAAAGAACATACTATATCTGCTCCCTCTATCTCTAATGCAATATTTCAGTTTTCTAAACATCTCTTTATAAATTTGATGGTAACACCTTTGTAATCTTTTGTAGATTGTTTTTTTTAAATGTGAAAAAGCAAAACTGACAGATTTACCCATCCTGGCAGAGGGCTCTCAGTGCTTTACTTTGTGAAAGTCAGGTTTTGAATAGGGATTCAAGAATGCTAGTATTGCTGAAGTCAAGGAACTTTATCGCATAGCATTATGATAACGTTCTGGGAACCGAATGAGAATGAACGCAGCAAAGTTTACTGCATGGTTTGGTTCCCATCGAGTTCCCATTCCGACCTCAAAGTATTCCAACAGCGTTCCAGGTTGAGAATGATGAGAAACAGTTCTCAAACAGCTGGAACGTTATCATACCGGAAGATGAAAAGTTAGTGCAATAATCCTATCCATTCTTATATCCATTCTGTCAGTCCTTGTGTCCTGATCGGCTGAGACAATTTCCTCCTCTGCAGTCTTAGAGTTGTCTAACTTGTTGGAAGTTGTCTAGGGTAAAAAGATGCTAGAGTGATGACATCACGGCATCGCACCCCAGCTAAAGAAATACGCATGCTCCACAGCAGTACGATACAAGAATGCACTCTGCAAATGCACCCATTCAAAGGAGGTGCTGTGCAATATAATATGGTCCCGATACATTATCATCCCAATATTACTTCTCTAATGTGATGAGTCTTGTTCCCAGATCGTTCTGCCACAGAACATTTTCAGAAGTCAGTGGGAAGGTTACAGGTTCTGATGCAAAAAAAGGTTACTGCACCACGTTTTTCCTGTCAGGCTACTCATTATTAAACAGGGAGCTAGA
>NC_056522.1:137928498-137969210 GCF_019175285.1 Sceloporus undulatus
ATGTAATACTCTTCATATTAGAATTGGCAGTACCTATTGAATCTGACCAATGCAGATGGTTAAAAAAAATGTTCAGGTCATTTTTGGATAAAAAAAATTTAAACATCGATTTTTTTTCACCTTAAATTTGGCTGCAGAATTGAAGTTTACAAAATAACAAATGTGAAATAAAGTGAAGCAGACAGATTTGTCCATTTCTAGCCAGAAGTTGCATGTAATAATAATAATAATTATTATTATTATTATTATTATTCCACTTTTCACAAAGGAATCAAAATGGATTCCAATAATATAATTAAAACATCAAACAATTTAAAATTACAATTTAAAAAACCCCCAAACCCCAGCCCTCCCCCCAATCATAAAAACAGCAATCAACCCATAAAAAGAGATTAAACATCCAAATGTAAAATTGTCCAATAGGAATACACTAAAATTTCAGGCAGATTAGCACAAGAAATGACGGGGGAATCGGGGGGATGGTATCAATCAATTTTGATATCAGAACAATAGAGGTAGCATTAGGGGGGGGGAGGCAAGTCTAATGGATCTAACCTAGTCTGGGAAGGCCTGCCGGAAGAGATCCATCTTAGTAGCTTTTTAAAAAGCTTCCAAGGTGGTAATATGGCAGATCTCGTCCAGCAGGTCGTTCTAGAGCCTGGGAGCAGCTGATGAGAAGGTCCTCTGGGTCACCGCTGAAAGTCTGGTCTTCTTAGGTTCTTGTAGTTCTTGCAGAAAGTGGGTTACTCTGTGTCTGGCACCAGATATAGACAGAATGAGGGAGGGAGACAGGGAATTCTTCTCTGGCTCAGATTAAAATCCAAGTCAGAAATTATAAAATTTGTCCAGTATTTGGGGAACTAATTTTGAGGAGTCATTCAATGAACTCATTTCAGTAACTTTTACAGGGGAAGAATATAAGATTATTTTTGTTGTTGGAAATATAAATTATATTCCTCATAAAAGGGAACTGTGATCTGGAATTAACACAAGGACAGATACAGAATTATAAATTGAATAGAAACCTGATTTTGAAGTGGTCTCCCTGCCTCCGTCCAGCATCATAGCAGTGTGTTCTTAGATCAGTGACAGTTGCATTGTATACTCCTATTAATAAGTCACCCTATATTTCAATTTCTTATAGCTACTATAGTTTCTCTGAGTGGCCCATGGAGCTGTCTTGCCTGACAGACTTGTCCAATTAATTTCTGCCTGCAGATTCCATCATGCACATTGACTGAAATGAATTATTCTATGAAGACAAATACTTTCTATGTGCATGTGCATGCAAACACATGCATATTAAAGCATGTGTGTCACTCTGAAACTTGGATAAGTGTTAAACACTTTTTTGTTTAAAAAAGCAAGATTTTGTGTTAGATTAAACAAAATGCACTACGAAAGAAATTGTTACTCCAAAAGAAGATGCAAGACTGGTTCAGAGGAATGGATACTTTTCATAGCTTGCTGGGCATATTTACAAGGTACAAAGGATTCTCAATACTTTGGGATGACATTTATTCCTCTTGGGTATTACATCTCAAAAAAGAAAAAGAAAGGAAGGAAGGAAGGAAAAAGAAAAGGCTGTTGCTAATTGTTCTTAAAATGTTCAGTTCATTTATTAGCAAACTGGGCCTATCAGCATGTAAAACCCTCATTTGATTGCTTTACTGCTAGCATGAAAGATGCCCTGCAGAGATTACAGTGTGCAGAGATTATTCATTCCCAGCAGCCCCTTCTTTGATCATGCTTCAAGGAAACAACTTAAACCTCCAGCAACCAAATTATAGTTTTAAGGTGAACTCTTAATTAGCTGCTGAATTCAGGAGCCTAGAGTTGCCTTCATTCAGAACCAACAGAAGCCCAAGGAGTTTTGGCGCTTTATTATCATTTTCTTGTTGTCCTCCCACCCCAAATATTTAGCTCATCACAATGCCATTTTTTTAATAGACTAAATAAAATATTTATGGCATCTTAAGATAATCCTTTCCTCCTCCCACAGATACATAGAGCTGGACTTGGTAGTACAAAATGCCACTTTGTACTTTCCTGCAAAGTTTCTATAAACCTGGCACAAGCAGTTGTACAAACCAGGTTAATGAGTGCTGCGCATCCTGGAGAAGCACAGAGCAGCTGGAGAGTAATCGTCAGTAAAAGGCAAAAATACTCTGCTTGTTATACCTATGCAGCACGATTTGCCATTTGGAGAGTAGAAGTTGGGCTTCCAGTTCCATCCCTGTCCCTCTGTTTGTTTTATTTGTATAGATGTGCTTCCAACCACAGTTGATCAGTATTTACAGTTGTGGGAAGAGGTAAGACAGTTGGTGCATGCCTTTGGTACATTTATTTCTACTGATGGTCTAGCCAGGAAATCCCCCATGTAGTGATGATGATCTAATAATCCCCTCAAAGTCTTCTTGTATGTTTGTTATTTCTCTGTGATTCTTTTTCTAAGCTAATAGAAATGGTGACTGTCACTACGTAAGGATTGATTTCGCCACCTTTTAAAATGCTGTCGTTTGTAAACCGGTCAATATATAAAAACAGTTCCTTGTCATACAGAGATGCAATAGCAGAGAGTTCGGCAGCAGATACTTTCAAATAACAAATTACTAGTTAAAATACTTTAAAAAAAACTACTTCCTTTTTCCAACAGTGAGCTATAACTCCAATATAATACAGCTGTAGCCTAATGATAGATAATGCCTCGTCTTTTGTGGTTTAACTATTACTTATGTTACTTGTATAATTATGAAGGTGTGTTCTTACTAAAGATTTGGAGAATACTTCATGTTACAAGAATAGAGACATGCTGTGCCTCATCAGCTGAATGTTAAAGAGTAACTTAAACTATTTTGAGAAATTGAAAAAAAACGGTCACTTTTGGAAAAAAAGGCACCTGCCTGGAATTGATAATTCATGGTGTGATCCAGTTGACCTTTTCTTTTTAACCTTATAACTCAGAGAAATTGGAAGTAAATAGTTAGAAATAAATAGTTCCTTGCAATTAATTCCTTTTTTGTAATCAGCTAAAGCAGACTAACACCATTACACTATGGTTGCTGGACTGCATCATTCCTTTTGTAACTATTTTTTTAAGTTTCTTTTTTAGTTCCAGGAGTATGGTCTCATTAAATGGCGCAAGAATATCATATGGTTCAAATGCTGCCTCATGTTGTGGGTGTTGAGGCAACAGTGAAGAGACCTGAGAATAATGCGTTTTGTACTACAGGCCAGTTGTTTGCAGCATTCAAATGCTTTTTTAAAGGCGGGGGGAGTAAACAGGACTATTTCGGTTCTTCTGGAGAAATGGAAAGTAAAGAGCAACTTTAAAAAATTCAGCATAGCATGAAATTTACAAAAGAGAAAGTAATTACTTTCTACTGTAACTTCTCATTTTATTTGTTTATTTTATTTTATTTCATTTATATACTGCCTTTCTCCAAAAATGGGATCCAAGGTGGCTTCTAGAAGCCACGTTCTGTGGAAAAGTGTGCTGGAACTGGAGAGTGAAATGGTTTCCTTTGACAAGGACATGAGCATGAGCCCAAACAGGTCATGGACTTTTGGTAACAAAGGGTTAGCAATTTAAGGCCTGTTACAGACTGCCAAAATAAAGCTGCTTCGGGTCTCTTTGGAGGTATGCTGTTTAAATGATGCATGCACCCTAAGAATCCAGAAGCTGCACCAAAGCTGCCCTCCAGTGCTTAGGAATGGAGTGTGGCTTTGGCGCGACCTCCGGACTCTTAGGACCCATGCATTATTTAAATAGCATACCTCCAAAGAGACCCGAAGCAACTTTATTTTGGCAGTCTGTAACAGTCCTAAGTGTCCATGATGTGCATTTCCTCCTTGGACAAGCCCCAAAACAAGCTTGCAAAGGCAACGCCTCTCCGGTTTCCTGATATCTTGAAAAGAGCTTTCATTTTTATGAAACTGTAACCATATCTGGACATTTTGAAGCCTCCATATCTGCATCTGCACATATATTAGTTGAGTGGAGATCACAAAGAACTGCTGACAGCGGAGGGAGCATGTGATAATTGTGATAGCACTGGGCTTTTCACAGCTTCATTAGAACATTCAAAGCTGTTCATTTTCTCCAGGACACCCTTAGGAAAATGTTAAAGTGAATACAGAGTAAAAGATGTGTCAGTCTGAAAACTGTTCTCAAAAAGTGCAATATGACATCTTGCTAAATGGAATTAACTTGTCTTCACTTGCCAATGATTAAAGAAAGCCATCAGGGAAGATGTTATATGGTTTAAGGAGAAACATGTCCAGATACTGTAAGATGTTCTGGGTGCCTTTATTTACACCTGTCAAGCATTATGGATCTTAACATTTATATTCACCTATTTCATCCCCCCCAAAATATAATTGGCTCCAATAAAACAGACCACTTACTTTCTAGAAAAAAAATTCCACGAGCAAAAGAATGTATCCTTTATCAATTAATCGTCAATCATTTCATTTATACCCTGCCTTTTACTAAAACTGGGATTATTGGTGAACCAAACTGTACTGTAAAGATATTACAGATACAACATTTTCCTAAGGGTGCCTTTGCTAGAAACAGGGTGGGCTGCATGAGCCTTTCATCTGCTCAGCTCCACCTACATTCTTATATTCATCCCTATCCACTCAGTATTCCCCATAGATTTAATACTGCACCATGTCAGAAAGTATTTTTTATTTTGTCTGGTGTTTTCTTTGAAAATGTTGTCAACCCAAATCAGTTTTTATTTCTAAAACCAGCATGCTGAAGTGAACAGTCTTTCAGCTTCAGTGGCAGCCGTGTATTTATTATTGAAGAGCATATATTTTAAAATCCAATTTCATTTTATTTTTTTACATTTGATCTGAGGTTGGTCTTTATGCTGATCCTTATAGGTCATGCCAGCCCTAACAATGTGAGAAATCCTCAGGAACAATTTCTCATGAATCCATTTTGCTAGCATAAGTGTTTCTGCAGAAAATCCAGCCTCCTTTCAGATTTCAGCTTTTCTCAGCAGTAATGCATTGTTAAAATCAAAGTGCTGGTTTTGGCCTATAAATCCCTATATCACTTACATTCAGGTTATTTGAAGAACTGCATTGCTCTTTATCAACCCATTAGAGCTCAGAGATCTTATGGCGATCTCTCTGTCCCACCACCTTCTCAGGCCCATTTAGTAGGAACAAGTTAGAGGACCTTCTCGGTGACTAATCCAAAACTTTGGAACACCCAAACCTTGCTCTTCGTTCATCGGCAAGTCAAATATTTTCATGTCATCAAGCTTTTAGAAACTGACTGGAATGGGCTTTTACTACTGTGTGGAACTGTTTTAGGGCTTGTATATAGTCTTCAATGAATGTTAATGTTTATAATGTTCGATGTTTTAACTTTATAAATTAATTGCTTTTTAGATGGTGCTTATATTTATACTTTTTATTATCGTTTTTGCATAGTTTTTAATTGGTTTCATTTTTAAATATGCTGTTAGCTACCTTGATTCTCATTATTGAGTGAAAGGCAGGATATAACTGTATAAAAACAGCAACAATCTTTAGAGCTGCATACTTCAAGTAAAAGTGCTAATGTGTACATATGTATGAATGCACAGATACACAAAGACTGAGGAAGAGAATGAGAGATTAGTGAGAGAGTTAAGTCTACTGCCCATTTAGGTAAATAATGCTGCAATATCAGAACCCTGAACTGTGCCATAAATTCAAATTTGAACTAAATTTAACAGGAGTTCAGAATCTCAGTGCAGAGATAGCCATCAGCCACTTTTGTTTTCCAGTACTATTATGTGTGCAGAGAACTGCTTCTTCAGTAACATGTGTGTTATAAGTACCAGGTGACCTGTAATTTCTGCTGCCTCTGTCAGTTTTTGATTTCTTATCCTGGGCCAGCCATCAGGGGGAAGTATGTTATCAAATTATTTCAAACCCACTAAATTTATTACTTTCCTCTCTTGTCTTAGCTTTATATCCATCCAGCCAATCCATTTGCAACTTGTCCAGCCTACAGCCTAATTGAGTATGTCTCCTGAGGGCTCTTTTTTATTAGTGATCTGGGCCAGTCAAACCAAATACATAAACTATAAATTCTAGATTCTTCCATTCTCTGTTCCCTATATATCTCCGCCAGACCCATACATATCTGAGATCTTAAATGATCCCAGTCTCTTTGCCTCCTTCAGTCCCATATTGTTGCAAGCTCTCACAAAACTGGTGAAAAATGACTTCACATTGGAACCATTAGTGTTAGTAGCTCTAGGAATTAAACTGGCTGTTAACTCCAGTTCCTTCAGTTTCATGTTATATATCTCTAACTCACAAGCTCTCTGCTTCTCCTCTCTCTCCCTTTTCCAATTTTTTCTCTGTTTCCATTTGTGAAATTTCTAGGTTTTTTCTCATGTTGGAATTCCTTGTCTTTTTAATCTTTCTCCTTTTCCAGTTCCCTCTCTCTTAAGGCTAGCCTATCCAATTCAGCTCTTTTATCTTCCATATTTCCTGACCGCTTTTGTGGTGTCAGGAAGGTAGTGTTTAAGCTCTCCATTATTTGCTTCTTGATTTGCCTGCAGCCTTTGACACCATTGATCACAGTCTTCTAGTTGACATACATTCTGACCGTGGGTTCTCGGACTCTGTTCTTGACTGGTTTAGATCTTATTTGTTAGACAGATCTTTTGCAGTGGTCATGGGTGGTCAGACCTCTGTTCCCTTATCTGTTGTAGTTCCTCAGGGCTCTGTTTTGGGTCCCCTTTTGTTTTCTCTCTACACATTGTCCCTAGGTAAACTCATTAGTTGTTTTGGCTTTTCCTATCATTTGTACACCAGTGACACTCAGCTAAATCTTTCCACCCCTGACCTTTCTCCGGGTCTTGAACAGCAAGTTTCATCTTGTCTTACAGCTGTCTCTCAGTGGATGCGGCATCGACGCTTAAAGCTCAATATGTCCAAAACAAAGCTTCTTGTCTTTTTCACCTAAGTCTACTCTTCAGTACTCCTTTTCTGTTGCTGTTGATGACATTTCTATTCGACCAGTCCAGGAAGCTCACAGTCTTGGTTTTATCTTTGATTCTTCTCTGTCGTGTATCCCCCAGATCCAGACCACAGCTAAGGCATGTAGATTCTTTTTATACAATATTGGCAAAATCTGGCCATTTCTCTCTGCCTCTACTGCCAAGATCCTGGTCCATGCCCTAGTAGTCTCACGACTTGATTTCTGTAACAAGACCTGCTGGCAGGGCTTCCTCTTTCTCACCTCTGCCCTTTAATTTCTGTCCAGCATTCAGCTGCATTATTTATTTATTTATTTATTTGCGGTATTTATACCCTGCCCTTCAGTCCTAAAGGCTCTCAGAGCAGCTTACAATTATTATTATTTTTAATAAGACGGTTCCCTGCCCTCAAACTTACAACACAAAAGGAGAAGGGAATGTGGTGGGAAAGGGGATCAGGTCCGGCAATTCTTCTCTCCCTCTGAGGCCTGGACCAAGGCAGATGGACTGGAGGGAGGGCTCAGCTTCTTAATCTAGGCCAGGCCTGATGGAACTGGGCCTGCATCTCTCCCTCCTTGGCCGGATGGTACCAGATGGACTGAAGGGAGGGCTCTGCTTCTTAGCTCAGGCCAGACCCAATGGAGCTGGGCCTGCATCTCTCCCTCCTTGGCTGGATGGCACCAGATGGACTGAAAGGAGGGCTCTGCTTCTTAGCTCAAGCCAGACCCAATGGAACTGGTCCTGCATCTCTTCCTCCATGGCTGTATGGCACCAGATGGACTGGAGGGAGGGCTCTGCTTCTTAGAAGGTACTTGGAAGGCAGAGGTCCAAGCAGCAGTAGAACCAGCAGCTTCGTTCTCCCTCTGCCCCAGAGAGTCACTGTGGTCCTCTCATACTCTCTGCTGGACTGTTTTGCAGCAGAACCCTGTCCTGGTTTTATAGCCCTAGCAGGCAAAGCAGCTGTGTGTGATAGCAAACACAGTGCCTACTGAGTCAGGGTCTCAGTCCTGAAGAGAGAGGAATACATTTGGAAGGCAGAGATCCAAATACCAGTAGAACCAGCAGCTTCTTCCTCCCTCTTGACCCTACTTCTCTCTCTGCTGGGGTGTTTTACACTCTTCTCTCCCTCAGAGTCCACAGCAGTGGCAGTTGGAATGGAGGGGAGGGTGTCTCACCAGCTGCTGGGACCGGCAACGATTGCTCTTATTATTATTACATCTGCCCACCACTCCCCCCTCCCCTTCCGTACTCAGTATAAGCTCCTGTTGTTGACTTTTAAAGCCCTGCATGGTCTGGCCTCTCATTTATCAAACCTTCCCGCTTGGGTCCTCCGTTCTAGTAGTCAAGGTCAGGATTTTCTCTGCCCTGTTCCGGATTCGTCCCTTTTCGCTTGATGCCCCTCACTCCTGGAACCTCCTTTCCCCACAAGCAAAGGTCATCACTTCTTTAACCAGTTTCAAAACTGAGTTGAAGACCATCCTGTTCAGAGAAGCGTTCCCAGGCATTGCCTGACTATTATTTGCTATTTGACATTTTTAATTTGTTTCCTGTTTTACTTTATTGAACCCTTTCCTGTATTATTTTGTATTATTTATATGTATTATGCTATTATTTCTTAGATTGTATGCAATGGCCAGGTTTACTTTATTCATTTTATTGTTTGTATGTACATCGCTGTGTAAATCTACAGCGTGCTATATAAATAAAGCATAATAATAATAATAATAATTCCTACACTTGTTCTTCGCCTTGAAGTGGACTTTGCAAAGTTGGTTTTACTTCCTTGGGAGGCATACTGGCAGTATTTTGTTACGTTAACCCAAAACCTTAACCTCAGGAAGTACTTTAATACTAAAGCACTTTCTTTTGTGCCTGTTTCTTATCAATAAGGTATTTTCTTACTATACAACAAATATTTATCTAAGAAATCACCATTTCCTTTTGATTTTAAGTCTGACAACTTGAAAGGCATGATCCCATCATATTTTTCAAACAGCAACAACAACATTAAATTTCCTTGATTGATGCATTCATTGAGTACTTTGTATATAATTATTACCTCCTAAATTATATTGATCCATTGTTGTCTTGTTTGTTGGCATGGAGATTTCCATCTGTACATGATACACAATTTTGTTGCTAGGTACATTTTTTCAGGCCAGTGAATTCAGAAAGAAGAGAAAGCGCAGTATCTGTATTTGCCTATCTGATGGCCTACAGCCAAAATGTTCATGGCAAGCTGGAGATACCACAGCTGCCTCACACTACCATCAACTTGGCCTGTTTCCATATGTGTTCACAAATGGATGGCAATGTTTCACCCATGTGGATCCTAAGGTATTTCTGTTATCACTTTAAATTTATCTCCGTTGAAGATTGAAGGCCAATGTAGTGTAAATGTCTTTCAGTTAGTATCCAGGCTGGAATGTTAAATAAAGTTTTCATTGAATGCATCTAAACTGCAGAACTAACCCAGTTTGATACCACTTTTACTGCCATGGCTTAGTGTTATGAAATCCTGGTACTTGTAGTTTGTTGTGGCACCAGAACTCTCTGATAGAGAAGGCTAAATATCTCACAAAACTACAACTCTCAGAATTCCATAGCATTGAACCATGGCAGTTAAAGTGGTGTCAAACTAGATTATTTCTGCAGCGTGGATGCAGCCATTGTATTGTATGTTTTTAAAAAGAATTTCCTTTCCTTTTATATCTATCTAATATTTACTGATCGATGCGCTGAGACATTACCAGTACTGGTATCCAGTGGCTACTTTGCAATGCTTCTCAGCCATCAGGGTAACTTTACCATGACATCACTGCCCACAACATCATTGCCTTGGGGGAAATGTAATTGCTTCTGGAAGTTTTATTATCAGTCATAGTATAGCTCCAGTGCTAGGTGATAACCTTCATGCATATTTCATATTTTTCTCAAAGCATGTTAATTCAGGTGTGACTAAGAAAAAAAAGTTTCGGTAGATACATAAGCTGTATTGCTGTATAAGCAAGTACCCTTTTGTGGGAACTCTATATGTATATTGGGCTGTATGGTCTATAACAGCTTTCTTTCAGACAAATCCATTAAGGACTAAAGGTGGACTGGACAAGCGGAATTTCTTTTTTGGCAACATTTCAGGTCAATTCCACTGTGAACTCCTGCAGCATAGGTTTATTTTGTTTGCTCCTTACATAGACATTATGCCATGCTGTTATAACCTGGGGTATTGGACAATTCTGTTCCTTGAATTATCCTTTGAATTTTATGATGCTCATTCTGAACCTGTAGTTGTATACTGAGTGGCAGCTTATAGCTTCCATGTCAGTTGTGGGTTTAAGACTCATGACTCCTCTGGCTTTAAGTCTGAACTTTGAAAATAACTCTTCAAGGTGCTGGAGGAAATAGAGTTCAGCAACCTGGAGATTTTCTGGAATAATCAGATTAAAACAAAAAACAGATTCCTTGCCCTACTGACATTGGATCCACTCTCTCTCTCTCTCTCTCTCTCTCTCTCTCTCTCTCTCTCTCTCATATATATATATAGGCTTATGGATAGGAGTTATCAAATTTTGTGAGACCAGCACAAAATGTAACAATTTGAATGCATTTGTTGAAGCAACTGAAGAGAGAACTAGACTCATAGACATCACTGGGTGGCCAATACAGAAATCAAATAGACCACGTGTCTATCAAATCAAATAGACCTTCAGTGCTAGGGATTTCTGGAAACTGTAGTTCTGTGAGACATTTAGCCTTCTCTGTCAGAGAGCTCTGGTGCCACAACAAACTACAATTCCCAAGATTCCTTAGCACTGAGCCAGGTACGTTAAAGCAGTCTCAAACTGGATTATTTATGCAGTGTGTTTGGACCTATGCCGTCCTTCATATGATTCTCGCCAAATTGAAATGCTCCAGGGTATCACAGAGAAATGGTTCTGCAGAGAAGAACAGAAGTGGGTTTTTTGCACAAGAAACCCATTTTCTGCACAGAAAAACTAATATTTTATACAAAAAGCAAAACAAAACCCCAATGTATTTTCTCCACAGAATAATTCCTCAACAACTGTTCAGGATGTTCAAATATCAGGAGAAGAATGTGCAAACTTCTAATTCTTCTATTACTCTACCCAACAAAGCTTCTCAAAAGGCAACATTTTTGGACCAGGGAAGGAATAATTGAGGATATTATTTCCATTCCTAACATAGGAATCCCGTGAAGTATGGAAGATTTTATTTCTCAAAATAGCTCAGTGCTTTCAGCCTGCAGATATTTGTGTGGGCATTTTTTATTATTATTTTAACAGTCCCTGAAGAAAATACAAATATTTTCAGGTGAAAATGCTGTAGACTATTTTGAAAAGTAAAATCTTTCATACATCTTGAGATTATTATCGCTCTCTTTTTATATACAATTGTGGGATGTTATTAGTCCGTTCTGCCTTTATAGATTACAGCAACACTTTTGACTGTGTAGATCATTTTTTAATAAATGGATTACTCTAAAAGAAAGTGGAGTGCCACAACATTTAATTGTTCTCCTGTGAAATGAATGCTCTAGAGAAGAGGCTATGGTCAGTACACCCTCCAGAGAAACAGAATGGTTTCCATTTGGCAAAGGGAGCAGAGAAGGCTGCATCTGATCACCCTATCTATTTAATTTATATGCAGAACATATCATATGGAAAGCAGGATTACTTTCGGAGGAAGGAGGTGAAAACTGAAGAAAGAAACATCAATAATTTAAGATATGCAAATGACACTGTTATTACTAGCAGAAAATAGCAAAGATTTGGAACAGCTATAGAGGAAAGTTAAAGAAGAAAGTACAAAAGTAGGGTTACAGCTGAATCTTAAGGAAAGAAATCATGACCACGGAAGATTTGCTTAACTTTTAAGTGGGTGCTGAAGACACTGAAATTGTTAAAGGTGTTCTGTATCTTGGCTCACTTATTAATCAAAAGGGAGTCTATATTCAAAAAAGAATAAGACAACTGAACTTGGAAAGGCAGCTATGAAGGAACTAGACAAGGTCCTGAAGTATAAAGATCTATCATTGAATACCAAGGTTAGAATTGTCCATGCCACTGTATTTCCGATTTCTATATATGTTTGTGAAAGCTGGACAGTGAAGAAAACTGAGGGAATGAAAATTAATTTGTTTAGAAATGTGATGCTGAAAAGAGTTCTAGCGACACAATGGATAGCTACAAAGACAAATAAATCGGTCCAAGAACAAATCAAGCCTGCACTGTCAGTAGAATCCAAAATGATTAAAGTGAGACTATCATACCTTAGACACATCATGTGAAGACATGATTTGCTATAAAGCCAATAATACTTGGTTAAGTTGAAGGCAGTAGGAAAATAGAAATGCCACATTACAAGTGGATAGAGTCAACCTAGGTAGCCACAGCTCTGAGTTTGCAAAATCTGAGCAGAGCTGTTAGTAATAGGGTATCTTGGAGATCTGTCATTAATAGCATTGTCATATGCTATTAATGACAGCATTGAAGTTGATTTTTAAGCAAATAGTAGTAATAATATGTGAGTTAGTGGGAATGGGATAGGAACTATTGTATGTACTGGGACAGAGCTTGGAAAAGTTACTTTTTGTGTTAGAACTTTCCTGCTCGCGTGTTCTACACTCAAATTTGAGAGCTCTCATGCTCAAGTACAGTTAATCAGGAAGCACTGATGTCTACTCTGGTCGCTAGTATAAATTCACTGAAGTCTGAAAGGCAGAAGCAATAATTACTGAATTTTTCCTAATCCTTCCTACTGTGCTTTACATATTTTCCCTTAGATTGAACTTCACTAGAATGATAGGTTACATTTCTTTTTTCTATACTAGTCGAAATAACAATTATATAATTGTTAGATAAGATGACCCTATGAAAGAGAGACCGCACAACTATACATAGAAATAGAAACTACAGTAGTATGGATCATCTTAACTTTAGTATTCTTTAATATTGAATGATATATATTTTACACCTTGGGATCTTGTTTAAGTCCTGGCTGTCCTTCTGAGTCTAGTCTTCCTCTGATTTATTGACTGCAGTCTCCATTCTAATTAATGACTGAGCCAAATTCTTGAACTAGTTCAATGTCTCCATCATCAGCTTTATATAAATCATCTTCTATTATTATTATTTTTGTTTTCTAAATGAAACTGTACAGACCAGAGCATTACTTTATCATGCATATCTTCTGTGTGAAATTATAGGAATTGCTTTTGACTTCTGCTAGTTATCCTCATGATCTTTCCTTTGTCCAGTAACACACTTTTAATGTTACTGGGAGTGGCATCAGGTGATGTTTTAAGGGGCAACCGTGATGCCAGTAAGCATGAAAAGTCAGATTTTGGCTTGGCACTAAAATATGAGCACTGGAGCCAACCTGGTTCCAAAAAATTCCTGTTTTACCAGTAGTCATATGTATCAACCACAGCTGCACAGAGAAATAAACAAAAATCTTACAAATAACAAAAATATACATATACAGACACTTTTCAAGGCATTTTTGCCTTGAGTTCTCACCCTGCAATTCCCCCTCATTCTAAGGACTGGAGAAAGGGACCCAGGTTCTGAGAGGCAGGGGCTGGTCCCAAGATCTGGGAACTCTATAATATACTGATGGGAAGGAGGGAATATTGTGAACTCTTTCTCTTGAGTCTGAATAATTTTACAATTTACTCCTCATATTTTGGCCATCATCCCTTATCTAGTTTATTAATTAACTGATTCTATTATTACAGTTACGGCCCATCTTTCTATCAAAAAGTGTTACAGAGCAGCTTACAATAAAATTACTAAAAATAAATAAAATTTGCATAAACCAACATATGATTAAAAACACACCAGCAAAGAAAACACCGTCTCAGGTAGTGTAAACCGCCTTGAGAAGTTGGGTCAGGGGCCACATTCTGGGTTCTACTGCATTCAGAGAGGAGGCTGATGCAGAAAAGGCTCTCCTCAAGCAAAGAAAGCCATTTATGAGCATGTGCACCCCGCATCTTTCCTATTAAACTTTAGACACTGGAATAAGATTACTCCCCACCACATGCACGCATGCACACACATACACATACACCTCTTCAAGATATTTTATTTGAAGGGGTTCATTTTACACAAAATGGTTTATTGGTTGCTTTATGGTATGTAGTGTGTGGATTGATGGGCAGCACAATCTTCAGTGGGGTAGGATGAGCAGAAATGGGGGATGAAGTGATGAATTATCCACTGTGCATTCTGCACAGGGTAGGGGCAATTCTAATCTTTCTGGTTCACAATTCTAATCAATTTGGTTCACTTTCCCCCCTTACCTTCCTTGTTGGTATCTACAGTTGTACTGGGGCCAACAGAGTAGACCTGCTGCCCCCCTAGTAGAGACTCTCTTCACAAGCATAGAGACACTTCTGCCCCCATCCTACTCCTCTGCAACTAGCAGAATTAGGCTGCATCTGCGCTGAAAAAATAATCTGGTTTGGCACCACTTTAACTGCCATGGCTCAATGATGTGGAATTTTGGGAAGTGTAGTAGAACCAAAAGAACTATGGTCTGAAGCCAGAGACATAATAAAAGAAAAATGCAGGCAGACACTTTCAGTAGACAAAACCAAAGAGATGAAACCATGGATGACAGAGAAAATGCTACAACCAATAAAGGAAAGAAAGGAAGAAAAACAAAAAGGGGATAGGAACAAACTAAGAACCATGAATACAACAGTACAATAGCTAGTGCGAAAAGATAAAGAAAGCTACTGCAATGATCAGTGCAGAGAAATAAAAGACAACAACAAAAAGGGATTTCCTACAATATCTGGGAAATCAAAGGAAAGTTCAAACCAAAGGCCAGGACATTCTATAACAATAAAAATAACATAGTTCAAGTCCAGGAAGGAATAAAAAGACATTGGATGCAATACACAGAAGAGCTATATAAAATAGATGACAAAATGAAGGACATATGGAACCCAAAATGAAGGACAGATGACCCATATGAAGATGGACCACAAATTCTAAAAAGTGAGGTAGAAGCTACAATAAGAGAAATGGGGGAAAAAACAACAAATAACCAGATGATTTTCCAATCGAACTGCTGCAATCCACATTGGCAGAATCCACTCTAGTGCTAATCATCATATCAGCTCATTTGAGATGTGGTGCTAAAGAAGAGTCCTGAGGATTCTGTGGACAGCCAAAAAGACAAACAAGTGGGGCCTAGAGCAGATCAGGCCAGAAATCCCCCTGGAAGCCAAGATGACAAAACTGAGGCTGTTGTACTTTGGCCACAGCATGAGAAGACACAACTCATTGTTAAAAACAATAATGTTAGGAAAGGTAGAGGAAAGTAGAAAGAGAGGAAGGCTGTATGCTAGATGGATGGACTCTATTATAGGGATCACTAGTATGAGTTTGCAGGAACTGAGCAGAACAGTGGAGGACAGGGAGTCTTGGAGATGTTGCGTCTCTAGGGTTGCCATGGGTCAAGATCAACTTGAGGGCAGTCAACAAGAAGAAAAAGTATGTGCAGATTTAGCACATCAAACTACAATTTCCAGAATTCCATAGCACTGAGCCACGGTAGTTAAAGCGGTGCCAAACCAGATTATTTCTGCAGTGCAGATGCAGCCAAAGGGTCTAATCATACTGTGTATTGCTTCCCAGCCCCAGTGCTGTTTTTTACTCACTTTTCTGATATGCTGAGTTTTTTATGATTTTTTTTCCTATTGACTATGGTATTTGTAAATGTGTCTCTTGTTTCTACAGTTGTACTGTTGGTTTTTGTTTTGTTCTCTAAAGAAGCAGGTTGTGATACATGTCTGATAGAAGTTAAGTAAATAAATATGATAATTAAGGTTTCAGAGAGAATGCACACTCCTTTTTTCCACAGAATGTGTTGAAAATGCAGTAACCTTCATCTCCCTTCTAGCTAATCTACCTTACATCCATAGCGTTGTAGTCATGGCGACGCCACAAGTCTCCTGTTCCTTCAAGTATGACAACTGACAGTGTTGCCCTTGAGCTCTTAATGGCTTGGGCAATGTGCTGATGAATGAAACGTGCAACGACTCAGGGGGAAAGTGGCAGTGGTTTGATCAGCCATGTTGTCCTTATTAGGCCACCTGGGTACTTGTGCTCTGGGGCTGGATTGTCCTCATAATCCCATTTTAATCTTAGCACATTAATAAGGAAGAGGGAACAGAGCTAAGTACATGCAATGTTTCAGGCTACGGTGCAGACGACTTCCATGGTCATTTAAGACCCATTGATCTTACTGGGAAAGTCAAGCATGTGCTCCATCCTCTTCCACTGAAATCAGCAGGAAATACATGCTTTGTTGGAAACCACTTTGAGCATCATGGACACGGAAATATACAGTGCTAACAAGGCTCTGTTGAACTTTGGGCTCATGTTTAGTATGTTAAATGAGAACTAACATAGGTCATAGAATCATAGAATCGTAAAATTGGAAGAAACCACAAGGACCATCCAGTCCAACCTCCTGCCATGAAGGAACTCTCAATCAAAGCATCCCCAACAGATGGCCACCAAGCCTCTGTTTAAAGACCTCCAGAGAAGGAGACTCCACTACACTCTGAAGGAGTGTGTTCCATTGTTGAACAGCCTTGACTGTCAGAAAGTTCCTCCTAATGTTGAGGTGAAATCTCTTTTCCTGTAGCTTGCATCCATTGCTCCAGGTCCTGTCCTTTGGAGCAGCAGAAAAAAAGCTTGCTCCCTCCTCAATGTGACAGCCCTTCAAATATTTAAACAGGGCTGTCATATCACTTCTTAACCTTCTCTTCTCCAGGCTAAACATACCCAGCTCCCAAAGTCGTTCCTCATAGGGCATGGTTTCAGGCCCTTCACCATTTTAATCACCCTCCTTTGGACATGCTCCAGTTTTTCAACATCCTTTTTAAATTGTGGTGCCCAGAACTGGACACAATATTCCAGGTGGGGCCTGACCAGAGCAGAATAGAATGGCACTATTACTTTCCTTGATCTAGACACTATACTTCTATTGAAGCAGCCTAAAATTGGCCTTGCTAGCTGCCACATCACACTGTTGACTCATGTTCAACTTATGGTCTACTTGGACGCCTAGATCCCTTTCACACGTAATTTCATTCAGCCAGATGTCCCCCATCCTATATCTGTGCATTTCATTTTTCCGCCCTTAGTGGAAAACTTCTCCCTGTTGAAGTTCATTTTGTTAACTGTGGCCCAGTTTGCTAATCTATTCAGGTCATATTGAATCTTGATCCTGTCCTCTGGAATATTAGCTACTCCCCCTAGTTTGGTGTCATCTGCAAATTTTATAAGTATGCCCCCAATTCTGTCCTCCAAGTCATTGAGATGTTGAATAGCACTGGGCCCAAGACAGAGCCCTGTGGGACCCCACTGGTCACTTCTCTCCAGGATGAAAAGGAGCCATTGTAGAGCACCCTTTGCATTCAGCGGGTCAACCAGTTACAATTCTATTTAACTGTTGCCTTGTCTAGCCCATATTTTACAAGCTTGTTTGCAAGAATGTCATGGGAAACCTTGTCAAAGGCCTTACTGAAATCAAGATATACTATATCCACAGCATTCCCTTCATCTACCAAGCTGGTAATTTTATCAAAGAAAGAGATTAGATTTGTCTGGCATGACTTGTTTTTCTGAAAACTGTGTTGACTTTTTGTGATTATGGCATTGGCTTCTAGATGTTCACAGACTCTCTGTTTAATGATCTGCTCCAGAATCTTTCCTGGTATTGATGTCAGACTAACTAGATGATAATTGTTGGGATCCTCTTTTTTTCTTTTTTGAAGATGGGGACAACGTTTGCCCTCCTCCAGTCTGCTGGGATTTCTCCTGTTCTCCAGGAGTTTTCAAAGATTTATTGCCAATGGCTCCGCTATTACATTAGCTAGTTCTTTAAATACCCTTGGATGGAGTTCATCTGGTCCTGAAGATTTATATTCGTTTAGATTAACCAGATATTCCTGTACTATCTCTTCACTTATTCTGTGTTGAAATTCCCCTATTCTGTCATCTGCGCCATTATCCTCAGGTTGAGTACCCTTTGCCTTTTCTAGGAAGACTGAAGCAAAGAAGGTGTTGAGTAATTCTGCCTTTTCTCTGTCCCCTCTTAGCATTTTGCCATCTTCTCCACGCAGTGGCCCTACCATTTCCTTTTTCTTCCTTTTGCTGTGGACATACCCCAAAAAACCCTTTTTGTTATTCTTTACCTCTCTAGCAAGCCTGAGTTCATTCTGCGCTTTAGCTTCTCTGACTTTATCCCTACACAGGCTTGCTATTTTTTTTTTTAATTCCTCTTTGGTGATTTCTTGAGACATCTCCCATTTTTCTTCCTCACTGGAACTGTTTTAAATTGTGCCTTCAGTATCTGCCTTTTGAGAAAATCCCATCCATCTTGAACTCCCTTCTCTTTTAGTATTCCTGACCATGGGCTCACCCCCAGTATTTCTCGAAGTTTACTAAAATCAGCTTTTCTAAAGTGTAGAATGTGTGTCTGACTATGGTCCAAAACACACTGCTGAAATAATCCAGTTTGAGACTGCTTTAATTACACCTGACTCAGTGCTAGGGAATCCTGGGAACTGTAGTTTATTATGGCACCAGAACTCTCTGACAGAGAAGGCTAAATGTCTCACAAAATTATCATCAGTGGAACACACTCTCTCAGAGTGTGGTGGAGTCTCCTTCTTTGGACGTCTTGAAGCAGAGGCTGGATGGCCATCTGTCAGGGATGCTTTGATTGTGATTTTCTACATGGCAGGGGGTTGGACTGGATAGCCCTTGGAGTCTCTTCCATCTATGATTCTATGTTCCCAGAATTCCCTAGCACTGAGGTAGGGCAGTTAAAGCAGTCTCAAACTGGATTATTTCTGCAGTGCCTTTGGACCATAGTAAATAGAATACAAAGACACAAACACTAGGACTTTTTTTAAAAAAATGTGTAATGTGTAATTTTTTAAAAACATGTAAAGCACATCCCAGTGTGTATATATGTATGTATATTCCCTGCTCAAACCTACAAACTAAGCAAGAGTTTCACAAGTTTGATGGAATAACTAATTGCCTTCCTGGCTTCCTGGCTTCCTGACTGCATTTGACATACTTAGAGATGTAAACCTTCATAAATTTTTGCTTCCACTGGCAAGAATGAATAGTTTTATAACATTTTAACTTGCTGTAAGGAAGTAATAAAAGTCAGTATAGTTCGAGGAGAGAATCCACAGTTCGGCACTTATTCTGTGCAAAAAAATGATTCTCTTTGTCAGGTTTCCCCAACATTCAAGAATAATTTAAAAAATTGCATTTTGTGGGGAAATATTTTCAAATATTCTGTCCGTCTCTAGGCATACCTTATTCAATATAAAACCATAGTTCCATAGAGCAGGTATGAACTCTCAGAATAAAAAGAAAATCACATGGTTACCTCATCTGTTGCCTTGCATTCAGAAAGGTATTTGTGTTTGTCTAGAGTTTCTGTCTCAGATGAGGGCACCTCCTACCAGTTCAGTTAACTGGAGGACACAAAAGTCATGCAAAGAAGTATACGTGTCTCCTTTATAACATAAATGCATGCTTTTCACTGGATCAAATGGAAGTGGAAAGTGAATAAGCACTGTATCCCTGCTGCTCTCTGAAACATCCACAGTATGAACCTGTCCAGTTTCACCTGTACATAATTCTTTTTGCTGCAGGTCACTTTCTCCCAAGCTTGTTTCCTTCAAATGTTGGATCCTGTTACCATGTGTTTATGTGTTCCTAACACAAAAGCAGCTAGTTTCCCATGTTGTTGGGAAAGGTGGAATGGCAGAAGGAGGACCAAAGGGGAGGGAGAATACAGAGGGAAGCATATAAACAAAAAAGAGAAATTTGGGATGCCCTTGGTAAACTTGAGGGCATGGAAGAGAGAGAGACATTAAACTTATTGGGAGCCTTGTCATCCCCTGCTCTTTGTCTTGGGAGAATGAGGAACATAAGTCCCATGTGCATGAGACTTACTCTTTCTTTTGCTAGGCACAACAAACAACCAAAGAAATTGAGGGTGGTCTTAGATTGTCAAATTGAGGCATTATAGGCGTCACAGATGTTGGGACCTGCAGAGTCTGATCTTTCACGTGAACCAAGAAGAATTGCCTACTTAACAGTTCCTATCTCTATAACCAAAAATTACTTTTATTAAAACCTTTAGTATAAAAACATTTAGTCTGTCTAATCAATCCTTCATGACTTTGGCACTTGTGGTTTAGAGCATCTTAAAAGAACAGGGAAGAAGCAATTTGGAGAAAGGAGGGGGGCGAAATAGTGTTTCATAGGAGATTAGTAGCATCGTGGCAAAGAAAACATTGCTGATGCAATATTTTAAAGTAGGTAGGCCTGTTAGTTACTCAGGGGAACATTATCATAGAATGCTTTAGCAGTACACTGCTGACTGACAGAGCCAGGAGGAGAATAAAAGAGAAAATGAAAGAAATCTTTCATCGAGACCTCTGGAGACATTCTGAAGTACCTGGCTGTCAGCATTTCTGGATCAAAAGGGTAGCTGCACTACGGAAAAGAAAATACACTGTGGCAAATTCTTGTTTGCCATTATTTAAAGAAGATCGACATATTATTTAACGAACCAATCTGGCAATGCTTAAATCTTTGCTTGAACAGAGTTGCTTTGAATTAGATCCATGTGATGAAGTCTTTTGCATACATTAGAGCAGCTGTTGAGAGAATGTCTTATGCAGTAGTTTGGCTATCCCCCTGCTTTCAGTAGGACCTGCACGCTTCATGCTACCTGTGAAGCAAGCTTAATAAGGCCCTCCCTTCCCTCAGCAGCATACTGTGGCCTATCACTTCATGTTACTGTGTTATTCCTTGTAGTAGGGATGCATTTCTTTACTAATTTTTTCCTTGAAAGAAGGAGAGAGTAATTTTAGCAATTTTCTTCCTGCTGTGAGGAAGGCTTCAAAAACTGTGCAGTTTTTTTTTTAAAGACTATTCACAATTTGGAACGTTTTCAATGCAAAAACTGTGATTGTGTGTGTGCGCGTGTTCTCACAGAACACAACATTTTCTGCACCTAATCTTTTTTTAAAAGTGCACAAAAAGGTCAAAAACTGTGAAGATTCTCACCAGTCCAGCATTATCATTGGGTTTCCCAATCCTCAAGAAGCACATCGTTTTAATTTTTAAAAATATTATTTCTATCCCTATCTTGTAACACCTGGGTTATGTATGTATTTATTAGTTACATTTATTTTCCAATTTAGCTCTCTTTCTTGATCCTCACAACAACCCTGTAAAAGTAGACCAGGACTAAGGTTGAGAAAAAGTGTCTGGCCAGTGACTTTCAATGAGAGTAGCTCTATAAGGCGTAGGACCTGGACCTATCAAATCTCAATTTGTTTGTGTTTTTGTCCATGTTATTTATTTGTGTCATACTAGGAATGTGCACAGCCATTTCGTATGTTTCCTATTAATCCTCACTCTAATCCTGTAAGGCAAATTTGCTGAGAGGTAGTAATGGCCCAGGGTTAGAGGCTAAAATCCATTACCATGAAGGGATTTGAACTTCAGGCTCCCTGTTCCACGTCCAGAACTAAAAAAGTCTCTTATCATTGTCTTCTCTGACCATTGGTTACTGTGAAAGAGGTGGGGGGATATGCAACCCCCAGGGCTGTTTTCTGTGCTCCAGCCCTCTTGATATTCCCCCAAAAGTTCATAATTTAGATATCATGACATGTAAACCTTGTCATGTTCCATATATGGGATGTAGTGAAGAAAATGACATTTTAAGATGTCAGATGAACAGCATAAAGTCATTTTTAGATTGCTAATGTTTCCATAGAAAAAATCATACACACACACACACATACAATCCTTGTTAAGAAAGTTTGAGTAGCTTGTATATAGGGTTGCCAGTTCAGGATTGTTCCAGGCCCTGAGGTTTCCAGGCCATTTCAGAAACCTAGAAATGGCCCCTGGTGAAGTCATTAAGCACTATGCATTAAATAAAATCACAGATGCTCACAGCTTGTCATTCAAACACACACAGAGAGACTATATTTTCTTGTTGGTAATGTAAAATAGAAATCTTTCCTAAAGAGGATGCTCTCAGACTACAGTGAAATAAAGGGATTATCCATTTTCATTTTCTGAGTGAGTTGAGTTAAGGAGCATTTAATCTATCCTACTTGCTTCTAGTGAGGTACTGAAAACAAAAAGAGGCACCATTGGTAGATGAATGGCTATTAAAATTGATTGATATGTATGAACTTGATAAATTAACTGCAAGAATAAATAACAAAGACATGAGTAAGGTAGACAAAGAATGGATTCCTGTCATAGAATTTTTTGCGAGAAAAGATGGGAAGATTTAACATAAATTTTGAAACACTGTGCTCCATAGTTATAATACTGGTGGAGATAAGAAACAGCAATAAGAAGCAGAAGTTGAGAAAAATGAGCAAAATAAATGTTTATGAAGTCTGGAGAAGTAGAGATGTAGAAGTATGTAACTGTGTAAAGTATGTGTATAATGATACACTGACTTGTTCAAAGTTGTTCTCCTCCTCGTCCTCCTCTTCTTCTGCCTCCTCTCCTTCTCCTGCTCCTACTCCACAACTACTTCCTCCTCCTTGTATTCCTCCTCCTCTTCCTCCTTTCTGCATGTCAGATTTGTGTTTCTTCCCATACAACAAAGGCCCTAATTATCACCTTATAGACTATAATATAGTGCTATATGCCAACACTTTGCCTCTCCTCCTCCACGTTGTCTCCTGAATTTGTTTATTATGAGTTGATTAAGCTGCCCACCAGAAATGTGGACACATTCTTCTTCATAGTTTTCAAACTAGCTTCTGTTGCATCTGCACTGTTTTATCTCACCCTATACATTTTCAGATTAAACGTGTCAATCTTAAAATTACTCAAACACGGTTCTTTATTAATTATGTAAAGATTATGTGGGAAAATGTTAGAACATGGTATGAACCCAGTTTATCTACACAATTGATTTCTTACATTATTACCTCCCACTATTATACTTAGGACACGTTATTTCTAGCAATATACTGAGAGTTAGAGGCAGGCTTAACTCTGTTTCTAAACAAAATGTAGCAGTGATGAAAACAGTACGTTGATTAATTATTGGAAATGATCTTAAAAACAATCATATGTGATCTTGTTTGAAATAATGATTTTTTTTAGTAGCTAGTTATATCTGAGCTGTTTTCTTGTTCCTGTTGATCAGAAAAGCTGACTATTTCTGCCTGCAGCTTTGTGTTCTATGAATCAAATATGTTGTTTTGCACAAAAATTAATGTTAAAAAGCCCTTTGTGAAAATTTCACCAAAAAGTCTTGATGTCCAAAAAATCCACCCTGTAAAATAACCTTTGTAATTTTCCCTGGGAGAAAATATGTCAATCGTTTTGTTCTCATGTGCATGACTGGAATAGGTAATGATTTGGATCTCTATCATTAGAGCCCTATTCCTGTCCTTGCTAGTGAAGCAGACTGTCCCTCTGCAGAAACCCTAATAAGTCGGGAACTAGAACAGTCTCTTTAAAATTAGTAAACTCAAGTATGCTCTTCCTTACTCCAGTAGTGGAATATCCACTGGTAGAAAAAAGTTTGATGTCTTCACAGGTGGTAGCAAAAGAAGAACACTCTTCCTTGGAGAGTGGTGGAGTTTCCCTCCTTGGAGGTCTTTAAGCAGAGGCTGGGTGGCCATCTGTCAGGTATGCTTTCATTGAGAGTTTCTGCATGGCAGGCGGTTGGACTGGATGGCCCTTGTGGTCTCTTCCAACTTTATGATTCTATGATTCTATGATTCTAAGTTTAGCAGAGTTGGAAGAAACTTGTAGTATGATTATGTCATGGCAGAGGGGTTGTATTATAGGTAAATGGTGCTGGCCTGGGGAGATCAGGAGAAGTAAGGCAGATGGCATCATTAGCATCTATGTATGTTGACTGTTCAATACCAGCTTAAAGTGCTTGTTGCACTTTACAACATAAAGTTCTAGTTCTAGCTCTAGTTGTACTTTATAACATATAACATAAGAAAATATTGAATCTCCATATTTAATATTACCACTCTAACTTGCTGTATAAATTTGGATTATCTTGGGAAATGAAAAAAAATTACCTGTTCCGGGTGTAAGGTGAAACATCTTGTCAGGTAAAGCCTCATTGCTGATAGACAGAAATGTTTGACTGTAGCCTTGTTCAAGTACACCTCACTCTTGCATTGACCAACATGAACAGGGCAGCACAAAGAGAAAAATAATGGGAAATACTACTGTCTTTCCTTCTGTCCTGCAGGCCCTCATCATTTTAGTAATTTTTAAATGTTCTCTGTAGGTTGTGCATTCTCCCTCTTCATCACATTTTGAATGCAGTTTTCCTGATTTTTAAAAGACGTCCCAAACATGATGTTCCTCTTCAGCAAGGCTATCCTTGAACCATCTGTTGGATAAGGATAGGATATTGCTGGCACTGTTTGGCTCTATTGCTGAACATAAAATCCAGATTTCAGCTTCCTCTGAAACAGTCTTTGAGCTTGTACAGTTCTGATTAGGACCATTATATTTTGGTGGTGGTTTTTATTAACCTGCCCCATTTTCTGAATACACTGCTCCCTCGGGTTACGAAATTAATTCGTTCCGCGGCCGCTTTCGTAACCCGAAAAGCCTTCGTAAGCCGAATTGCCATAGGCGCTAATGGGGAAAAGCCGCGTTTCGTGCGAAAAAGCGCCGAAAAGCACCAAAAAAATTTTTCGTAACCCGAATACACATTCGTAACCCGGAACAATTATTTCCAATGGGATTTTTTCGTATCCCGGAAATTTCGTAACCTGGGTATTTCGTATCCCGAGGTACCACTGTATTCCTGAATATGAGTATAAAAATCTAATTTTTTTTTTACATTTTCCCATTATAAATATTTCTTACGTTATAGATGTAATGTAGTACAGTAGACATTCTATTCCCCGCTCCATCCCATCCCCAATCTTACTTAGTAAGCTCAAATGTACATCATTGGCATGTCACAATAGGTCTAAATCATCTTGATAGTATTGGCAAATATGTATTATATAACTCACATTGTCTAACATTGAAAATACACTTTTTGAGAAAAAAAAGTTTAATCAAGTTTAAATCCAGAGTTCATAGAGTAACATAAATAATAAAGGACTTTCAAATATATCCTCTTTGATTTCTCCCCTTCCGAATCTCGTTTTATAAGTTTAGCTTACTTTATTTTGCAGTGTACAGTATACTGAAAAGAAATGACAGCATGCATCCTTTTTTTTCTTTTCAATTTTCATAATTATTTTTGGTACTCACGTGATATATTTTGCTCAAGTAGTTCTAGACAAGAAATGGCAGATGTGTTCTATTTTAGTACAGCCCAATTTGTACTTACTTAGGCGCTCTACAGACAGGCGCAATGGGGCGCCGTCGTCACTTGCGAGGGGCGGCGCTTCCAGACTGGTGAGAAAGAGCAGCCCAAGTATGCTCCAGTTCCAAGTGGATCAGTTCCATAGTGACTGCATTGCCCACTTCGAAAGGGGGCCACAGCCGCAAGATCCAAGCTATGCCATCAGGAGCCAGATTATCCCAGATTCTTTTTGCTCTGATCCAAAGAACTGGAGTGTGACTTTGGAGTGGCTTTGGGCCACATTGGAAGTGTGCTTCTTTTTCCCTGTCTTTTCTGAGCCATACCTTTGCCTTTCCCAATAGGCTCAGGCAACAACAAACTGCTGCAGCATCTCCCACTGATGTGTTCTTCCTCATTAATAATACTGTATATACTTGACTATAAGTCGACTTCATGTATAAGTCAAGGCCAAGTTTTGGGGCCAAAATTATGGATTTTGCTATGACCTATGGATAAGTCAAGGATAAAATTTAGGAGCATCTAGCAAAGGAACTAAAGGATGAACCAAAGAAAAGCAAAACAATGTCTAAGAACTTACAAAATTCCAGCAGACATACCTCTTTGTGCTTACTCAGACTGGATGGATGAGAGAGTAGATGGGGTTGGTGCTTCATATATTATACTCCTGCTTTTCACCAGGAGATGGTTCCTTCTTTTAAATAAGAGTTAAGATACAGTACTTACATTGACCCATGGATTAGTCGACTCAAGTTTTTTTTGTCAATTCTTTGACCTAAACTTATAGACCTATACATGAATATATACAGTATTTACATATTGACCACATTCTGTTGTTGCTTGTTTCATTTTCATCTGTGGAATGTTAGGAAGCATGGGACCAGTGTAGCATAGTGGTTTGAGCATTAGACTACAACTTTGGGGAGCAGGGTTCGAATCTCCGGTCAGTCATGAAAATCCGACTGGGCAACTTTGGGCAAGTCACACTCTCTCAGACTCAGAGAAAGGCAGACAAACCACCTGTGAACCAGTTTTGCCAAGAAAAGCATAGGCCTGTGGGTAAACATGATTGTCATGTAAATCACATTTCATGCTTCAAAATGTATTTCTGCAAAGCAACATTTTGTGTTTGGAAAAACTGTGAAACAATCCATTAAAATATGTCTTTACATTTTGTGACAGTTGACATCCTTTATAGAATCATTTGAAAGAAAAATAGCAATTGATGACTAAACTAAACTAAAAGTTTTCTTTTAGGACTCAAACAGCAAATGCTCCTGTAGAACTATCAGTAGAGCAAAGGAAGGCAATTTCTTAGGGCCCAGGGGTCACTTTTATTCTGCCTGGATTTGAAAGTAATGTCCAGTGTTACCTTCCTCCTTTTGGCCTAAAAACAGATCTGAGGGGAATTACATTTAAATGGCAAATTTGAGGAGCACTCAGAAGGGCCCTGGAGGAGAGGAGTGAGGGCATGGAAGCCATCTGTGGTCTGTGGTCTGCATTTTGCCCATTCTTGAACTAGATTGCATATTCATTTTGGAGTCCTTTCCTGATGGTCTATTGTTGCTCCAGATCTGTCTTCTCCACTGAACATGGACTCCATTGTTGGACTACAATTCTCAGAATCACTCATCCATGCTGGCTAGCACATTTTGGAAGTTATAAGTACCCAAAACTAAGTTTTTCCAAGCTCTGCATTTTTTTCACCTATCACTCCCCACATCAAATGGACCACAATAGCATCCTGGAGCAAAATGGATTCATTGATTCAACAAGATATTTTTATTTATCACCTCTCTTGAACCTGGGTTGATGAAAGTGAAGTTGCAGAACATGTATTCTTCTGTTGCATTTTTAGAAAGGCTTTTATGTATCCAAACACATTTTGCTCAGCTCCGGTTTCCTGCTTTTTCCTGCTTCATAAAGCAACATATTTTCTGGAAGAAACACAGTACTTAATGTGCAATGCTGATATGTTTATACAGGTTGCGTATCCCTTATCTGGAATTCTGAAATCTGAAAAGGTCTAAAATCCAAAATTGTTCATATGGGTGGCTTATATATTGACACCTTGGCTTTCTGATGTTTACGGATGCACAAATTCTGTTTCATAAAATTATTTAAAATATTATGCATAAAATTACCCTCAGGCTATGTTTATAAGATGTATATGGTATAAATGAAACATAAATGAATTTTTCGTTTAGATTTGGGTCCCATCTCCACAATATCTCATTGTGTATATGCATATATTCAAAAATAAAAGAATCAATCTGGAAATCCAAATGCAACCTGGTCCCAAGCATTTCAGATAAGGGAGATATACATGTAGTACCTAAAATGAGTGCAAGAATAATGAGCTCACAGTGCTTAGTGTGATCAAAAGAAGTCGTTATGTATAGATCACTGTATATCTTAGTGTAATGAATTGTAACAACTATCTTGGCGGAAGGTGTGGTCATGTGATAAAATACTTAGGTGTTCTTGCTGTGTCTTTTTTTAAGGCTCTGTAATCTGCTGTGAATATGTGTCATGATTCAAAGAAGTGTATATATGGGTTATGAATATTCATACCATCTGGGTTTTTTTAAATTAAATATCATTTAAAGTTTTTTTAGAACAAAGATTAATGTTATGTTTGAAGTAGAAAATGAAAGCTGAAAAAATAGTGTAGATGTGACAGGACATTTTGATTTAAAATTAGTGAACCTTCTGTAAGATGATTCACAGGCATAAATCTACATAGTCTATAAACAGATGAAGCCATGATATAATTTTATTAATCACTCTCACTGTTATCAATGCCTCTGGGGTTGCTACATGATTTTGAAATATCTTGTTCTTTAATCATATTTGTAATATTTATTTCTTTTATTTATTAGTCATACCTCTAAACCAATTCTCAAAACAACATTTTTCCAGTGTATAAACTGTTTATGAATATTAATTTGTTTCAGCTTGGAGGGTAATTTTGGATATACATTTGGTAAAAGCTTAATAATTATTATATGTATTACTTTGATGCAATCTTACTTGTTCCTTGAATTAATTAGAGTGGCATGTGTGGTATGGCGACAGGATAGTTGTTTTTTGACTCTCATAGAAAATAAAAGAAATACCTCCTTACACAAACACAGGTGGATTATTACTTCTGCGCTACAAATGTCATAAATCAGAAATGGGTAATATCTGGCCACATGTAACCCACCTGGTTAGCCCATCTGCCCAATGGGATCTAAATGCTGTGTGTAATATTTACATAAGGATTTTGTAAGATTATAAAATGGAAGCAATCATGAACTCTTATTTATTGTATTCATCTTTTAAACAAAAATTGTATAGATCTTATTTGGATGCATTCCACGGTAGTGATATCTCAGTTGCCTAGGACATTAGTTCCATGCGCGTTGACTTCATTAAACCTTTAATCAGCCCGAAATCATTAATGGAATTTTAAAGATATTTTGTGTTTTTTAAAAGTCAAAATGAAAATGAAGCATTAATTTTGAGCTGTGGAACAAAAACTTCAATGCCTGTGACTGAAGGAGGATAGGCACAATGCACTGCCAAGATATAGCATTGTATTACATCATTATATTGCATTACATTTATTATATTAACACAACCTTCTATTGCAGTCAAAACATATACCATTAAATACAGACAAAATTAATACAATAAATGAAAGTAAAACTGTAGAAAATTAAACCTGAACGCACATATGGCCAAGTAGGAATACACAATCAAAGCACTCCATAAGATGGCCATCCAGCTACTGTTTAAAAACTTCCAAAGAAGGAGACTCCTTCACACTTGGAGTCAGCATATTCTACTGTCAAACAGCTCTTACCATTCCAAATGTTTAGGTGGAATCTCTTTTCCTGTAGTTTGAATCCACTACTCATTGCCCATATAGATGGGTCAAAATCCATATTTGATACATTATAGACAATCAAGAGATAGAAAGTTCAACAGCTTGGGACTTGAGCCCAGAAAAGATCTGTTTCATATACTGTACTAACTAACGGTGCTTCCACCACTTTTAGGATGAAGAAAATCCTCTCCCCTACTGGTGTTTAGGAGGAGCAAGCTTGTCTGTTAATCCTTAATGAAATCAATAAAGTGTGTACTGCAGCAACATGAAGAAGCTAGGATTGTGCTAAATGGATTGGAGTCTTCTACGTATTTTGAATTCTGCAGAGGGAGGTGGGCTCCCATTGGCCATTGTTTTTAGTGTTGTTGGGAGAGTGGGGGAGGTAATGAGACTGGCTTTAAAAAATGAGGAGATGCACCATTGTCTCATTTCATTCTTTTCTCTTGAATGGAAGGTGCTAGCGTCACTAAAAGATAGCTTGTTCTGATTGAGCAGATGGATTGAGGGGGATATTGGCTACAATTCTGCCTTGTTCCTCTCTTACCTTTTCAGGAGTGCAAAACTTGTGAAATATTGTATTGCCAACACGGAAAGTAAGGGTTGCATTTTCTTCATGGGTTGCCTTAGAAAACAATTAGTGGAGTATTCCCTTTGAAACCAATGAAAATAGGCTAGACTAAGCAGTCTATCATATCTTCATAACTTCATTTTACAAATGTTTGTAATATTTAATAGATAAGCATTCACTTGCACTAAGCAGTACTAAAAGAAATATTCCTGCTAAGTGCAGCTAATATTTAATAAGACTGTTTCTTACCTATTCCTCAGGAGAATAGGTATTGTGTTACATATAAAGTTACCATTAGCAGAAAAGCAATTGCCAGAAAAACAATCAATTAACAATGAGACAATTGCTGGGGAGAAACAAAATGCTAGGAAGAATATAGAAGTACCAATATTCAAAAAAGTATCAAAAATGATAACTTGAATGCTCCAAGAAATATGGAAGTATGGAAACAGGAAATTAAGGTTTATACTGCTCTATTGTTTTTGTGTGCCTTCAAGTCATTTCTGACTTATGGTGACTCTAAGGTGAACCTATCATGGGGTTTTCTGGAGCTAAGAGAGTGTGATTTCTCCAAGGTTACCAAATGTATTTCCATGACCAAGTGGTGAATTAGCCCCTTGTCTCCAATTACTGTATAGTCAAATGCTCAAACCACTACACCATGCTGACGCTCTATTCTGCACTAAGTAGGTAAAAAACATAAAATGTGTGTCAGCCAGATGCAGAACACAATTTAAAATCAGTGTGAGATTCTGTGTGTTCTTCTCTTATGTGATTAAATTCTAAAAATGTAATCAACAAGTAGTAACACTACAACACTCATCCTTGAAATCTTCAGGCATTGGTAGAAATTAATTTTCTATGCAAAATGCCTGGAAAAAATTTAATGGAGCATGAGTAATGAACAGAATGTGCTTTGTTTCATAACTTCTATGTATTAGATGTAGATTTTGGAGGTATTTTGTATCATTATGTGTAATAAAGATAACACTGTCATCTTGTTCATAATATATCATCCTCATATCTGTTATGTGTACACAGCAGCTTTGAAAAGTATAACTAGAAAAGTGATTAATTATGTAATTCATTATAAGCACCCCAAAAAACATTTTTAATTAGTAAATTGTTGTATTACTTGTGACATTACTTGTTACTTAATGGTTCCTTTTCTAAAAAGAAAATCAAGGTAGGAAATGAATCTAAAAATGTGGGAGGGCAAAACCCTCAAGATACCCCAAGAAAGGAGTGTTTTGTCCCTCAAACACTATTCAGAAAATGTAACATGTCAACTTAATTATATAAGGTAAAGTAATAATGTTATCCATCATCACTTATTTTATTTTTAGAAAATGTTACATTAAGCTCTTGTTTCTGTAAAAAATTACTATTTATATTGCTAGGGATTGGAATATCGCTCAGTTGTACTTTCCATTTTAACTGTCTGTCTTGTACATCTCTTGTACATGTTTGTACATGTTTGTACAATTTGTAAATTTGTAAATGTTGGTAAATTCTGGTTTCAAAAAATGAACTGAAATAGTATTCTCACTTAAACATACAGTAGCTGTTACTTGTAGCACATTATCTCAAACTCTTATGTTCAAGAAGGAGTGCAGTTGAGGAATCAATAATCCTTAAGAAATGAGGTTAATCTCTTTGTGTTGGAATAGCACTGATTTCTTTGAAACACTCAGGATTCATGACGGAAAACCTTTTCAGACTCCAAAGTAGAAGTTTTGCTATCTTGGGCAGAAACTTGGGATGCAATCTTAAAAGATAAACCTCAGCAGTGTATTAAGTTGAAGCTTTGACAAGGTACAAATGTGTAGTTTGAAGGATATTGATTCCCAAGTCAAGGAATACAGTGTTTGTAAATTATGTTTCCAATAGTGGTAGTTTCGTGTTTTTTTTAAATTTGGTTTTGCTTAGTTGGTTTCTTCTTCCGTTCTCCTTAGAAATGCCAACCGAGGGTGAACACCTAATTTGACAGCTGCAGATTTATCAGAGGAAAACTATATAAAAGCAACTTATTTGTTTCTTCATTGTAAAAGCTGGACGTTGTAATAACATGGCTTCATCTAACACTATAAGCCAGTGATGGCGAACCTATGGCACGCGTGCCAGAGGTGGAACTCAGAGCCCTCTCTGTGGGCACACATGCTGTCGCCCTAGCACAGTTTGTCAGAGTTTCTTACTAGAAAGCCAGAGGGACGTGGCACTTTGCAAGAAATAAGTGGGGTCTAGGTTGCAGTTTGGGCACTCGGTCTGTAAAAGGTTCACCATCACTGCTATAAGCCATTGTATGTTTTGAAAGAAAGCATCCACACAATGCTATAGTAATCACATGATCAGAGTGCTACCTTTTCCTCAGAACCAGGACTGTACAAAAATGAAAGCAGATTACAGATAAAACATATAAGGAATACATGTTAATGATAAAGAGGGAAAAAAATCTGGAAAAAGGTTTACTTATTGCACTATATGGGTTAGTACCCACTGGCTAACCAAAATGAATATTTTAGAGAATGCATAGAATAATTATTTTTATTTGGCGTCATTCACACTCCGGAAATAACCCAGAGGGAAACTGGGTTATTTTTACATTTCTTTGATTTGGTATAAAGGGAATAAAAATATTCTCTGAACAAGAACAACAGTCGGGATGTTAATCTTTCATCTGAACTGTCTGATATCTGTCTGGTTTTCTGAATCTCTTTAGATTTGGGATGGAAGGCTTTGTTTGTGATGTTAATCATTTGTCTGTGGAATAGGATGTTTTTTGGTAACCACCTCCCCCAGGGGCTGGATTCCAAAAATTTAGTCACCACACTTCTCAAGGCAAACATTTCTCCTCTTTCTAATAGAGCTTGGAAAAGTTACTTTTATGGGCCAAAGTTCCCAGAATTCCCCAGTATACTACATGTATGTTCCTTCCCTCTGCCACTCTCCCTATGTCACCTAGATAGAAATTATTTACCTAAATACTATCATCCTGTTCTGTGATGCAAGGACTCTGGTAGCTGGACCACTAGAAAGCTCTCCCCCAAAGGTCTTAAAGTTCAGACAGACTCATATAGAGAGATACAGACTGGATTTGCACTGCAGAAATAATCCAATTTGATTTCACTTCATCTAACATTTCTCAGATTTTGTCACTTGCATTTTTTTAAAGGCTTCCATGAGTTCTTTTACACAAAATTGAATTTCACAGCTGGGACATAAGTGTAAATGAAAGAACCCATCCCAGGGTGTGGCCATGCAGAGGAAACACACAAAGTAACATCTACTACTTTTAACATAACGAGGACATCTACGTTTCCCCATGGCTATCTTTTTCAGTTTGTGAACCATGTCAAAATGGCTCTTACAGTAATCCACTGGCAAAGAGCCTCCACACAAATCCCATCAGCAAACCCCACTGTCAGCAAAGCAACAGTAGCTGCTGCGTACTGGGATTGCACCTGAGAAAGCCAGCAAAAAAGCACCAAGGAAAGCAGCAAAGATGTTCAAGCCTTATCAAATCTATACAGAGACACACACACACATTCAATTTATATAGTGCTGCACATCTTGCAAACCTGATTCCTCTCCTTTTCCAAAGCGCATTTTAACCATCTGGCTCATAGTTCCAGCATACAGATTTAAGCAGTTTCTTTGAGCAGTACTTGACTGACAGTTTTGGCTTTGAGAACTGCTGCCGTTCTTACCAGTTTCCACTCATCCCACAATCTGTAAAACAGTTCTGTATGTATGTGAAAAATAGAGCTTATAGTGCAGAGATATTATGGCTAGTGTGGTTGTATAGTTTAGGCACTAGGCGGAACAAAACTTTTCTCTCTCTCTCTCTCTTCTTTTTTTGAAAGAGACTATACAGCTCTTACCTAATTTTCTGATTTTTGAGTGCCCTCTAACACATCCATAACATTGAGAGCGTCTAAAAATATGAAACAAACTTTGCAAAGATAAAAGCTTTGCTCATTCCTAGTGACCTGGTTCATCTCTGTTTGCTGAAGGGTAGTCATGTTGCAGCCATGATAACCCATTATTCACTTCTTTGCTGTAAGGGTAGCCAGGATGCAGCCAAAACCATCAAGAGCCTTAAAGGTTTCGGCAAACCTCCTGGTCACATCTATTTGCTGCCTGCGCTGTCTTTCTGTCTCCTGTTTTGAAAGCAGCAACCACTGTACACTTACATCATAGCCCCAAGAGCCTAATGAAGCAATTTAGACTCCCTTGGTGCTACTGCTGTCTGATCTCTCTATATAACTCCCATGTTTCCTGTTCCTTCTGTCTTAAAGACCAACAACAAGGTGGAAGTGTTCAACCCAGGAACCATCAATTATGGCAATTACTTCATAGCTGGGAATAGCTTATTCTGCTCAAGAATTTTTACTGGATTTGCCAGCCAGCTCCCAAAAGTCTGTTTCTGCCCTTCTGCAACCTTATCAGAGGAATACCTAACAGACATCCCTTCTTGAAATAAACAGAATATACAGGTATCTCCCAAGGCTCACTGCTTTTTAGTACAAGGACTGAGCAAATATTTTGTATCCTTTGGACTGACTGGAATGGCAACCATATCACATTTCAACACCCCACCTCATGTGTAATTTAACTATGCATTGCCAGCAAAGTCACAAGTCTGTGAGGAGTTAGATTACCGAACAACTGGATGTGATGAAACAAAGGAAGATGTATAAGAAAGTGCATGTGTTGAAATAGGAACCCAGTGTGTTTGGGTTTTTTAAACTTGATCCAGAGCAGAAAATAAATAAAGGGGGCATTCACACATATTTTTGTCTGGCTGAGATCTGGATCCTTTTTTAAAAAGATGTGCTTAAGGACCCGGTGTCAAATACATGGGGTTAAGCGAGTTTTCCCATAGCTCCTCCGCAAACAGCTCCGGGTGCATTCAGAACTAGTGGGAACATTAGCTTACACACAATGGAGCATTCTAGATCTTTCCTGTTCCTGCATGTTACTTCAATGTCTTGGATTGAATTGAAGGATCATAATGGGCTATTTCTCATTGCACTGGTGTTTTCTAGCTTTGTATTTAGAAAAAAAAGAATGCCAGGAAGAAAGGTGTGGGTTTTTGTTTTGTTGTTGTTGTTGTTGCTTTGTCCTAGTTGCCAATATCTTCACAGGCAATGTCTTTTCTTTTTGTGCACCTGAGGTAACCCCCTTGCAATTTTTCACAAACATTTCAGCTGCTTTCTTGTTAATGGGTTTCATACAGAGCTGTTTCATACACATTATGTACATTGCATGCATTATGACTAGTCAGTTGTTTGCTACAATAAGTCTAACAGAACTATCTAACCTTATATTCTGAACCCTCCTCCCCTCCCATTAATCCTATAAATGCAATCCCTAGTAGAGGAAACATTAGAAATATTTTTATTTTATTTTACTTCATTTAAATAAGGGTTTTCACAATTTTCATTCTAGATAGCCGGAACAAAAATAAAATTGTTGAATACCAATTCTATTAAATTATGGAGCATTTACTTCTTTTCTTATTATTTCTGCCACCACCTTTTGGAAACAGAAATTATATTTTTGCCATATCAGTATTTTTGACTTGGTGTTTAGTAGTGTGTTCATTCAGTGTTTTGTGTTCTGGGCTTAAGGCAGAGAGTGATTAAAGAACAGCAGGAGATCTATTCTGAGGAGTCAATGTGACATATTTCCCCCCCCTCTGGGTTACACTGATTTATTTTTATTTTTGTTTTACATAATGGTGACCTGATTCACATTTCATATTGCCAGGTTTAGACTACATTTCTGTATTTCTGTTTATAGTGGCTGAATTGATTATTTATATGTAAATAGGAAATTTCAGATCTTTAACAAGAAATTCCAAATCTTTAGTTAGAAACTTCAAATCTATTGGTAGTTTTATCACAGCCCCAACAATGCTTGTCTTCCCCCATCTGCTTCTAGCTAGTGTGCCTGTATAAAATAAAATGGAAAATAAAAGAATTCCCTTTTCTTTATGGAACAATGCTTAAGATGGTTACAGCCTTCAATGCAGAAAAGGAATTTCAGTTGAATCCAAAGTCCTGTTCAAATAAAAAAGTTCAAAGGTGGTGGTTACATACCCTGCAACTTATTCAATCTGGTGGGAACAATACCAATCCATCTTGTCACTCCACTGTTTCAGTTGCTTTGACAATGTCCCAGTTCTTCTGTCCTTCTCCCAGTTTCTCCCTTTGTCCTCATTTTACTTCAGTTGTTGAAAATGAGTTCAAAGCGGAAAAGCAATATGCTCTCCATTAATTCATCAGAGGAAGAGGAAATGAGGGTGTGAAATCTTGCCCTTTCCAGAAGGCTCAGGCAAAAGCAAACTGCTGCAGCTTTTCCTAATTTATCTACTCTTTATCATTAATAACTTTTGTTATCTTGACCACACTTTTGTGCTGCTTGGCTACATGTGTCCTAGTTTTTGAGAATAAAAAGGCACAGGAAGGATCTCTGATTTCCTGAGTTTTGAGACTGTCCCTGGCTGTTAGATGAATGTCTGAATGCACAAGAACAACCTTTTGTGCATTACAAAACATTTCTGCATAGAAAGACAACCATATATAGATTTTGCGAGGAGACAGTGTTGTGTAGTGGTTTGATCATTGGATTAAACTCTGGAGACCAGAGTTGAAATCCCCACTGAGCCATGGAAACTCCCTGGGTGACCTTGGGTAAGTCACATCTCTCAGCCACAGAGAAAGGCAAGGGCAAACCACCTCAGAACAAATCAGATAAATTATTTAGGGACATCTTTCACAACATAATCCCATGATAGGTTTACCTTAAATTGCCACATGTCAGCAACAACTTGAAAGCACGCAACAACAACAAACAAATTTTGTGCAGAAATAGTCTCTGAAAACTGCTGAGCTTTTGAAAACTTTCTTGCAGCAAGAAGAAATTACTTATTGCATGCTTGCAAAAAAAAATTAAGCTTGGTTCATGATTATGTTCGTTACTGTTTTATTTTCAGAATTTCTAGACTGACTATATTCTAAAGTATTCTGGGGTGGTGTGCACAAGATATAATGAAAAAAATAGACTCAGATCATGCTTTGTATAATTTAAAACTTGACATACAAGACTGCCATCAAAATGTAAAAAGAGGCAACGTTTAATTCCATTGTAAATGTCTGGGTGAATAAAAATGTTTTGACCTGGCACTGGAAATGCTGTAATGTCAGTGCCAGTCAAATGTTCCCTTGTGTGGGTATTCCAAAATCGGCAACATACAGAAACTGAAAGCAAAATATAAATTATTATTATTATTATTATTATTATTATTAACATTATTAACTCTCTTTTCTTCAGTCTTCATGGATCAAGGCAGGGAACAACAACAAATAAACCAAACACATTAATTAAAACATACAACAGTTTAAAAGGACAAGTAAGACATACACATTCTAAAACAATTCACATTTAAAATTCATAACTTAAAAATCATTGGATAAACTTGCTGAAAGAGACTGATCTTCAATGCTGTTTTAAATTCAGGTAGCATATTCAGCTGAATCTCTTCCAGCGGGTCATTCCACAGTCTAAGGGTGGCTGAAGAAAAAGTCCTCTGGCTGATAGTTGCCAACCTAATCCTGGCTGATCGAGAAGTAAATGTCATAGAATCATAGAGTTGGAAGTGACCACAAGGGCCATCCAGTCCAACCTCCTGCCATGCAGGAAATCCAAATCAAAGCATCCCCGACAGATGGCCATCCAGCCTCTGTTTAAAAACCTCTAAGGAAGGAGATTCCACTACACTCTAAGGGAGTGTGTTCCACTGTCGAACAACCCTTACTGTCAGGACATTCCTCCTAATGTTGAGGTGTAGCTGTAGCTTGTATCCATTGTTCCGGGTCCTAGTCTCTGGAGCAGCAGAAAACAAGCTAGCTCCCTCCTCAATATGACATCCCTTCAAGTATTTAAACAGGGCTATCACATCACCTCTTATGACCTGAGTGTATGGGGCAGATTATATGGAATAGGTGCTCCCATAGGTAACCCAGACCCAAATCTTGTCTGAGAGTATTTGATGATATCTTTTCACTGTTCATATTTCTGGTGTCCCTCCTGCCCACATCCTTTAGACACTACTTGCTAGATTGTAAGCCCGAGGACAGGGAACCGTCTAACTAAAAAGATTGCATGTACAGCGCTGTGTAAATTTACAGCGCTTCATAAATATAGGTTAATAATAATAATAGTTTAACTCAAGCTGCTTGAAATATAAAATGCATCCAAACTGCAGAAATAATCCAGTTTGACAGCCATGGATCAATGCTATGGAATCAGTGCCATGGCTCAGTGCTATGGAATCCTGGGATTTGTAGTTTGGTGGGGCACCAAACCTCTCTGACAGAGTATCCCACAATCCCATAGCATTGAGCATTTCAAATGGCAGTTACAGTGGCATCACACTGGTTTGTTTCTGCAGTGGGGTGCAGCCATAGAGGTGATTTTAAGAAAGGATTCTTAGCTTCATGGTTGTATTTTCAGGTTTATATTTCACAGAATAACAGCATTGTACCTTAGAGGTAAAATCTCAGGTGCTTTTAGCTCAAAGAAAAATCTGTAAGGATTTGTACTTTCATACTATTTTTCAGTGTTTTCAAATTTAAAAGTGTAAGAACGTTGCATGTTGTTTAAGACGGCATGGGGATTATGATGAAAAATTGAGAGGTCTCCATTGTGGATTTTTCTCTCTCCTGATAAATTATTTAGGAATATATTTCACAACATAATACAAATTTGTGATCTGCACAGTATTTCAAATGAAAGAAAACTTGGCAGATTTTCTACAGTCCCTATTTAATAAACTATAACAATTTCTAGTTTTTACATGGACAACAGGATTCTCACCCCTGCCTCAGAAACTTGTATTTCTACTAGGTCATCAAGGACAGATAAAAAGTCCCAGATGCACTGCACATTCTCTTGCATGAAGTTGTCCATGGTTTCTCTGGATATCAATCAACAGAGGATGTTCAACAATCACATTTTAAAATATGTGCTTGTACATGACATTGCAGTCTCTTGCCAAGGTCACATAATGTTGTCTTTGTTTATGAAAAGCTGGGTTTGGCCCAAGCTCTCCTGCCCAAGGTACCCTCCAACAGAGACCAGGCCTGGAGGATTGTGTGCACTGCCTACAAATGATCGTCAAATCCTTTTCAAATTCCTGGCTCTGAGGAGTGCTGCAGGCAATAGTGGGGGGGGGATCACTTGTGTCATGATTTTTCAAGTCATACACACTTTCTTAGGTTACCTGCCTGTTCCAAGGACTCTTACTTCCAGGCATTTGTGAAGAGAGTCATAGAATTGTAGAGTTGGAAGAGACCACAAGGGCCATTCAGGTCCAACCCTCTGCCATAATGGAAGACACAATTTTAGAGTGGAGCTATGGAGGTTGTGAAGAATGGTGCAAAGCCTCCTTGAGGTAGCAAATGTGCTATCACTTTGTCTAATAGTGGTGTTTGTCCTGAGACAAACTGAAAGCACCAGTGCTTCCATGGGTGCATCTCTAGACCACACCCGATATGTTAAAGTTTGTATACAACCATTCAAGGAAGATATCAGAGTCTGATGCATGATAATGCCCTGTATTCTACCCATAGTTCTAGGTGTCACCTTAGCTATAAAGCCAGGATAACTTTAACAGGTGCTTACTGACTTATATCTCTTTGTTGTCAGATGTTATACTTTGCTGTGTCTTAGTGACTGCCAAGAGTGTATTATTGATCTGTTGAAGCATCTGTTCTGCTTGCATTAATTTGACGATTCTTTCTTGATGAATGGATTTCCTCTTTTGTAACACAGGATTACTAACCAGGTCTCTGCGTCAAGGAAGTAAACAGATCAGGCAGAGTCAGATTTCATAATTTTTATTGACTTGGAAACAAACACCACTTGCACTGATGATGGTGTTTGTGTAAATGCTGGGGAGGAGGATGCATTTAAATAGGTTTTATTTATGTTTAAAATCATGTTCTCCCAGTTCTGGAAAGGAGGCTAACATCAGTGGTTTTATAAACAGTATGAAATACAGCATACTGTGAAAAGAAAATATAAAACCCACAAAATCATAGTGCTAGAGCAAGGGCCTCGCACAACCTGAAACGAAAGCAGAAGAATAGCAAAATTTGGTAGCATAGTCAGTAGCTGAACCAGTGATTTCTCGAGGATTTATGAAGTAACTTTTTTTAAAGGGAAAAAATGGCTACTAGAGAATGAGCAATGATGGGACTAAATAGATCTGTTGTTGTACGGAGAATTGAATAAATATCTTTGAAGGCTAAAATTCCTGGAATTTCTTAGCCACTGGCCATAATGTAGATAGTATAATCCTGCAAAGAATTTTTTTTCCTAAGTTCTAGCATCATCATAGGAAAAGAACAAATCTAGAGTGTACTCATCACCACCACAGTAACATCAGAGCCACCAGACTCCACTGAACCACAAGTGTTACTGTTTCCTTCCTGAAACAGAAGCAGAAGGCACTCAGTTTGGAAGCAGGATCTGAAGATGGCTTGAGTGTGTGAAGGACCATAGACTCGACTTCTGTTCTGTTCCTTTTCTCCACTTCTCACATAAGAGGAAGGAGTAGGTAGAGGAATGTTCAGCATCTGTAAGGTCAAAAATGTTTTAAAAGGTCTGTGGGGCTTTTCACAGATTCTCAAAGGCCTTACCTCTGATCCAGCAACACTGTTCTTAGGAAGAATGGCTGAGCAACCTCAAATGCTCAGATGCTGTCTTATTGATTTGGGGGCTGAGCATGAGGTTGCTCAGCCATTCCTCCTAAGAACAGTGTTGCTGGATCAGAGGTAAGGCCTTTGAACCC
>NC_056522.1:137969220-137969580 GCF_019175285.1 Sceloporus undulatus
AGCATGCTAGATTTGATACAGATTCAAGTGTATGGATCTTCCACTTCGATTTGGAGAAGCTGGCCTGGGAACATTGTTAGAAGGGCCCTTTAAATTTTCCACATTTTCTTTTCCCTTTTCCTTAAGGGGTTGTGGGTACTTCTGCTCAGAGGAAGTGAGTCAGAGACTTGCTCTGCAAGCAGCTAGTCTACATAACTATAAGGCCAGTGAACTGAACTCAAGGACAGAGTTTGGGGACAAAGGCCAAGCCATCAGGGGGTCTTTACACTTGTGTTTAGCAGGGGAAACCCACAGTTTTGCTCAGAGTTTCCTTAAGACTTCTCAATATGGACACTGAAGGCCCTGCTGCAGTCACCTGCA
>NC_056522.1:137969680-137970008 GCF_019175285.1 Sceloporus undulatus
TATGGACACTGAAGGCCCTGCTGCAGTCACCTGCAACACCTGTGGGATGTTTGTCTTCTTGCCTAGGGATATGGGGAACTTTACCTGCCCCAAGTGCAAGTTGGTAGCCCTCTTAGAAGAGAAAGTACAGCAGCTGGAGGCCCAGGTAGCTACACTTCAGCATCATAGGGAGGAAGAGGTTGTCCTGATCAGAACGGACCAGATGGTCCTGGACAGGAAACACACAAAGGAAGTTGCTGGGGAAAAGGAGGTCACTTCACACACAACAGAAGTAGATAGTTGGAAGAAGGTCACACACAGAAGTAGGGAAACCAGGGAACATTCTGTA
>NC_056522.1:137970108-137970660 GCF_019175285.1 Sceloporus undulatus
TCCGTGATGTGACAGAGAGGCTGACAAGACTGGTCAAGCCTACTGACCATTACCCCTTTCTTTTGGTTCATGTGGGAACCAATGATACTGCAAGGCATAGCCTTCAGAATATCATAAGGGATTATGAGGCTTTGGGTAGGAAGTTGAAAGAGGTGGATGCACAGGTTGTCATCTCCTCTCTTCTGCCAGTCGAAGGGCATGGTCCAGGAAGGGAGAAGAAAATAGCGGATGTAAATAACTGGCTCCGTAGATGGTGCCGCCAAGAACGATTTGGATTCTTGGACCATGGGTTGCGGTTCCATGAGGAGGGACTTCTGGCAAGGGATGGGTTGCATCTCACGCCAGTTGGCAAAAACATTTTTCCCAATAGCCTCAAGAATTTGATCAGGAGGGCTTTAAACTGAGTTATGTGGGGGAGGGAGACAGTATTCTGGAAGGCAAAAAGACTGGAGAAGATAGTCAAACTGACAGAGAGGGAACAAGACAAACAGTGCAAGGACCCAACAGTGGGAGGCAAAAGAACTTGCACAAGCAGCAAGTAAAGGGAACACA
>NC_056522.1:137970760-137972394 GCF_019175285.1 Sceloporus undulatus
AAAGGGAACACATGGTCTTAGATGCCTCTACACTAATGCACAGAGCATGGGAAATAAGCATGATGAACTTCAACTCCTGGTACATCAAAGCAAATATGATATAATAGGCATCACTGAAACCTGGTGGGATGAGTCTCATGATTGGAATGTGGAAATAGAGGGGTATAACCTTTTCAAGAGAAACAGGCCAAACAGGAAAGGAGGAGGAATAGCCCTATATGTCAGAGATATTTACACCAGTGAAGAGATCCAGGACATCAATCCTGGAAGCCAGGTGGAGAGCATCTGGATAAAAATTAAAGGACAGGGAAACAACAAGGATGTTATGGTGGGAGTCTACTACAGACCCCCAAGTCAGACAGAGGAATTGGATGATGCCTTTCTAGAACAGATGACCACACAGTCAGAAAGGAGAGATGTAGTAGTGATGGGTGACTTCAACTACCCTGATATTTGTTGGAAGTCAAACTCAGCCAGATCCTCAAGGTCTAGTAAATTCCTCACTTGCCTCGGAGACAATTTCATGGTCCAAAAGGTGGAAGAGGCAACAAGGGGATCAGCTATTTTAGATCTGATCCTAACCAACAAGGATGACTTGGTTAATGAAGTGCAAGTGGTGGGATCCTTAGGTGGAAGTGACCATGCTCTCCTGGAGTTTGTTATACAATGGAAAGGAGAAGCCAGGCATAGTCAGACACGCATCCTAGACTTTAGGAGAGCGGATTTCAGTAAACTTAGAGAAATACTGGGTGCGATCCCATGGTCAGGAATACTAAAAGAGAAGGGAGTTCAGGATGGATGGGAGTTTCTCAAAAGGGAGATAATGAAGGCACAAATTAAAACAGTTCCAGTGAGAAAGAAAAATGGGAGGTGTCGCAAGAACCCAGGATGGATGACAAAGGAACTTTCAGCTCAGCTAAATTTTAAACGGAACATGTATAAGAAATGGAAAAATGGGGAAATCACCAAAGAGGAATTCAAACAAATAGCTAGCAAGTGTAGAGACAAGGTCAGAAAAGCTAAAGCACAGAATGAACTCAGGCTTGCTAGAGAGGTTAAGAACAACAAAAAGGGCTTTTTTGGATATGTCCGCAGCAAAAGGAAGAAGAAGGAAACGGTAGGGCCACTGCGTGGAGAAGATGGCAAAATGCTAACAGAAGACAGAGAAAAGGCAGAATTACTCAACACTTTCTTTGCCTCAGTCTTCTCAGAAAAGGCAAAGGGTGCTCAACCTGAGGATAATGGAGCAGAGGACAGAATAGGGGAATTTCAGCACAAAATAAGTAAAGAGATAGTACAGGAATACCTGTTTAACCTAAATGAATTTAAGTCTCCAGGACCAGATGAGCTACATCCAAGGGTATTAAAAGAACTGGCTAATGTAATATCGGAGCCATTGGCAATAATCTTTGAAAACTCCTGGAAAACAGGAGAGATCCCAGCCGACTGGAGGAGGGCAAACGTTGTCCCCATCTTCAAAAAGGGGAAAAAAGAGGATCCCAACAATTATCGTCCAGTTAGTCTGACATCAGTACTAGGAAAGATTCTGGAGCAGATCATTAAGCAGAGAGTCTGTGAACATCTAGAAGCCAATGCCATAATCACAAAAAGTCAACATGGGTTTCAGAGAAACA
>NC_056522.1:137972494-137993328 GCF_019175285.1 Sceloporus undulatus
ACAAAAAGTCAACATGGGTTTCAGAGAAACAAGTCATGCCAGACAAATCTAATCTCTTTCTTTGATAAAATTACCAGCTTGGTAGATGAAGGGAATGCTGTGGATATAGTATATCTTGATTTCAGTAAGGCCTTTGACAGGGTTCCCCATGACATTCTCACAAACAAGCTTGTAAAATGTGGGCTGGACAAGGCAACTGTTAAGTGGATTTGTAATTGGTTGACCGGCCGAACCCAAAGGGTGCTCAACAATGGCACCTTTTCATCCTGGAGAGAAGTAACCAGTGGGGTCCCACAGGGCTCTGTCCTGGGCCCAGTGCTATTCAACATCTTTATCAATGACTTGGAGGAAAAAATTGGGGGAATACTTATCAAATTTGCAGATGACACTAAAGTAGGAGGAATAGCTAATACTCCAGAGGACAGGATCAAAATTCAAAATGACCTGAATAGACTAGAAAGCTGGGCCAGAGCTAACAGAATGAACTTCAACAGGGAGAAATGTAAGGTACTGCACTTAGGGCAAAAAAATGAAATGCACAGATATAGGATGGGAGACACCTGGCTTAAGGAGACAACATGTGAAAGGGATCTAGGAGTCCAAGTAGACCACAAGTTGAACATGAGTCAACAGTGTGATGCGGCAGCTAACAAGGCCAATGCGATTTTAGGCTGCATCAATAGAAGTATCGTATCTAGATCCAGGGAAGTAATAGTGCCACTATATTCTGCTCTGGTCAGGCCCCACCTGGAATATTGTGTCCAGTTCTGGGCGCCACAATTCAAAAAGGACATTGAGAAACTGGAGCGTGTCCAAAGGAGGGCGACTAAAATGGTGAAAGGTCTGGAAACCTTGCCCTATGAGGAACGACTCAGGGAGCTGGGGATGTTTAGCCTGGAGAAGAGAAGGTTAAGAGGTGATATGATAGCCCTATTTAAATACTTGAAGGGATGTCATATTGAGGAGGGAGCAAACTTGTTTTCTGCTGCTCCAGAGACTAGGACCCGGAGCAATGGATGCAAGCTACAGGAAAAGAGATTCCACCTCAACATTAGGAGGAATTTCCTGACAGTAAGGGCTGTTCGACAGTGGAATGCACTTCCTCGGAGTGTAGTGGAGTCTCCCTCCTTGGAGGTCTTCAAACAGAGGCTGGATGGCCATCTGTCGACGATGCTTTGATCTGGATTTCCTGCATGGCAGGGGGTTGGACTGGATGGCCCTTGCGGTCTCTTCCAACTCTATGATTCTATGATTCTATGATTCTATGATTCTATGATTCTATGATTCTATCCCCACAGCATCTCCTCCACCATCAACTCTCCCCTCATCCATTGGCACAAGGAGTCAATGGGTCCTACTAAATAGGAAAGATAGTATATATAACCTCTGAAAACAAGATAAATACATCTTCATTGAGAACCAGCCAGATTTGAGGAGGCTTTTTATAAACCTCTCAGACGGCCACAACAGCATCCGCCAGAGGTAGCAACTATGGCTTTTCAATTATTTTAGAAATGTGGCTCCTGTAATTTCTGACCATTGACTATAGTGGCTGATGGCAAACATAGACAGGATTAAAAATTGTTGGAGGACTACCCACCTTTGGTTCTCAATTTAATGGATCCTCCTTGTTCTCTTTCTAGCATTTTCAAGAGACTAGAGATGTGGCCTTGGGAGTACAGGCTAGGAAGAAGCAAGTTGCATGCTTTTAAAATGTTGATCCAACTCCCTGTTTCAGTTAGCATTTATGTTAGAGGCCTCAGTTGGCTCAAAAACAGATAGAAATCAACAAAAACAATGTTGGTCTTGTTTATTCTGATCAGCTGGTAGCCAGAACTGTATTGCTTTTTTGAAAACAGATTTTCTATTTAACTGCCATTGACATACAATTTCATGAAGGATATGTCACTAAGACATTTCTCCATATTAACAAATAAGCTAGCTGTTCCACTTGACACCTCCTTCCCTCAGATCAAATCTGTAAGCAATTTTTTTTTGTTACATCATCCACAAATACTTTCAATATAAATCTGAAAGGTGTGCATCAGACCTTGTTTTCTTAAATAGTCAAAGCACATCTGGTCCCAGTGCATTTTTCAAACAGTAGTTTGCAGCAGTGACATTTTTACATTAATTAATAATAAATTCAGTTTGCCATAGATGCTGTGGACTGAGCAAATGTGATAAAAAATTGATGCAATAATAGCTTTCCATTTTTCACTCCTTCAAATCAAATGCCTGCAAGTAATGTACTGTGTAATATTCTCTGTTAACAAATTGTCTATTGATGGTAATAAACGGTCCTCGTATAACAATCAAAGTTTCTTCCCTATAATCTCCAAAATGATTCTGAGAATGTTCAGCGGAGATGCCCATTGATTGAGTCTGTTCTGGATTGTATAATGAGGAAGTTTTACATGAAGAAAAGTGGGAAACTGAAGGGCCAAACTACATATTGCTTTTAAACAGTAACATGCAGCTATAGCATTTTCTTTCACTTACTCAAAAGTAAGCACTAGGAGATGGAACTGGGACATGTTTCTAGCACAGTACAAAGCAGGGAGATTTTGGTGGTGTCTAGCCCAAGAACTGACCCTCCCCTCCCCTCCCCTCCCCCTGTTACCTGCATCCCACTGTTCCAATGTAGGGCAGCTGTTTACAGGCAGATCCTGCTGTGCCACCCACTGAGACCATCTCCAAAGTGTAACACTTTGCTTTGAGGTCAGAATGACGCACCTAACCTTGATCATATGGCACCAGTAGGATGCATCTTAAACAGCTACCTCAAATTGGAACAGAGAGTTCCAGATCTTCTGGGAAGATCTGGAGCAAGTGGTGACTTATTTTACTCCATTTTTAGAGAGGCATTCCCTGGATTTGGCACTGAATGTACCAAACATAATCTAGACTGTTTGCTCTAGACTGAGAGATAAGGCTCTGCATTTTCTGCTGTCTCCACGGAAGGGTAGGAAAAGGCCATTTTATTTGGCCTGTGCAGACGGGGTCTTAATGAATGGCTCCACACTGTTGTCCCAATAGTGCTTGTGTCTGCAAGTTGCATAAAGAAAGGTTGGAAGGTATATGATCCAGATCAAGACTGCAGAGGGGACAAATGGTTAAAGACCCCCTAGCTCCCACAAAGGGGTTTTCATCTATAATGGATCTCCCCCCCACCCCATGTTGAATTTGGAGTAAAAAATAACAACAGTGATAGTAAATGTATGTCCCATATGAAAAATAATACACAGTTTGGGGCTAAGAATCCCAACAGAAAAGATACTCATAGTTGCAGTGGTGATAATATAAACCTACAAATGGCAGTCGTGGTATTGAAGAAGTAGGCATCTAAGTGTTCTCTTCATGCTTCTTTCCCCAATACTCGCCTCAGAAAGCTAGCATTTGCATTGCTGGCAGAAAATACAGGCACATTATATTTTTCTAGAGATGGAAAGAATATTTGAAAATATTCAGAAAATGATTGAAAATATTATTTTGAAGAGGCAAGAAGCTCTGACAAGAAGAATCTTGGGCAGAAGAGTCTTCATAGTCTGGGACTTATTCTTTAAAAAAATCCACATGTGGTTGTTTTGTGTAGATGATATTTGCTGAACAGGAAACAGCATATTCTGATGTGAAAATGCTGTAATACATAATTCTGTGTAAAATTCATTGCAGAGAAAGAACTTATGTGCAGAAACTGTGTGTTCTGTAAATAAAATATTGCAATCCTAGATGACCTGTTAGGTTATGTAACTTTACATATATCTAGCTATGTAGCAGAGATGCTAAGAAACCCCTTTACTGAATGGCAAAGGTAATTATGGGACACCAGCCAGAGTGACTGGTGCTTATCAGTACAAGATGTACATAAATGTGTGATGCATATTATTGTGAAATATACATTTGAGTGTGATACACTCCAATGCACATTGTGCACAAATGAGAATCAAACATTTTGCTGGCTGTGCTACATAGTAGCATAACAGCAGCCCCCTACCAGACATTACACATTTGCACAATTCTCATTCCCACAGACATAAATCCTCATACCAAGACATAACATAAGGCCCCAACAGGATTCCAGCAAGTGTATCTTGTGCAGAAAATGGTGTGTTCTGTGCAAAACAAGCATATGTGAAATTTGTGCAGAATAAGACTCAATTTGTGAATAGGCTTCAAAATGGCAGGTTTTGAAGATTTTCTTGTCGTTTGAAGAAAATTGTTAAAAATTTCCATTGCTCCATTTGAGAAGAAAATTACATCCTTAGTGGAAGGGTAATAGCCAGGGAAATGGAAGTGCAAGGGAAGAAAGGTTGTGTCAAAATCATACAGCAAATGTTTTGTAAGTTGATGGGATCCTGTTTCAACCATCTAGAATTTCTAACTATAGCTGGGACAAACTCCTGGCTGAAGCCATGTGGGTTACTCAATGTGTAAATAACATTGGCACATTTTCTCATTTATGACACAAAAAGATGTCTCAGTATTTTGAGATACTCTGTTGCCAAAACTGTAAACCAGTGTGAGAGATTGAGTTTACGCCAATAAATAAATAAATAAATAAAATGCTTTTGGGTTGTTGTTGTTGTTGTGTGTAAAACCTTCTCAAAAAAAGTCCTCAAAAGTGAAAAACCATTGAAAAATTGGGAGGGGAGGGAATTCTCAATATTCCCATCCAGTGTATGTTGTGTGAAGAACATTTGCTACCCTTTGTGTTTGAGTGTGACAATGAAAATAAATGAAGATTTATGATACTGGTAGGTTTAGATAATATCCAGCTAGAAATACCAACCATCTGTTTCAGTGTAATGTTGCTCTGTATATACAGAACTTGTTTCTCTTAGGCGCTGTACAGACCGACACTTTGTGCCAGCCTGCACACATACTAGGGTTGCCTCGGGGTGTCCTTTCCAGATGCCCTGCAACCCTAGTACATTGTAATGGTGGTGCTCTTTCTACATGGGTGCCGCCATTATGCCATCACGGCTGCGCTGCCTCCAAATGGGGTGGCGCAGACGTGATGTCTTGGTGCCGCTGAAGGGCACGTGTGGCACCCTTTCTGCGGAGCTCCTTCCTTTGTTTGTGTTTACACAGCTGCACCAGCGACACAAAGGAGAAAGGGGCCGAGCTGCCCCTTTCTCCCTTTCCCCGCCGCTGTCGGGGTGTCCTTGGGGCATGAAGCCCCAAGGACACCCCTTTCCAGGCCGCAGGGAAGCGGCCTTTTGCCACTTTCCTGCAGCCTGAAAAGCAGTGGATTGGTGCCTCTGGGCTGCTGCTATGGTAGCTGAGGCCCCAATCCGTCAGGGAAAGGGGCGGGTGCAGGCCGGTCTGTACACCGCCTTGATTACTTTTAAAGAATATTTCAAAGCCATTTTACAGGTTATTTGGTTATATCCTCAGGAATTCCTCACTTCCAAAGAACAGCAGGTACCCATTCCATAATATTCCCAGAAAGCCTAAATTTCTTAGATTTGTTAACTATCTTTATACAGGGTATCTCCCTACCACTGAATGAAAGATACTGTGCTGTATCACACATTGCTTTTGTTACACTTCTCCATGTCGATAGTAACAATTTGCATTATATGTAAGGGCATTGTGTGAGAGACACATCCTTAACTGCATTCAGTTTCAGGACCAAATACATGGGGTTTTTGATCCTGTACAAAACAACATTTAATATAACAAGGTGCGATGGTATAAACTCACCTTGGTGATGAAAAATGAAGATTTTTGCATGCATCACTTCATTTAAAAAATTATGAGAATTTGGCAGTGAACAGAAGGCATTGTAGGAGGTTATTTTTAGAAGGTGAAATGTTTCAGTTTTTAAAAGCTGCTTTGAAAAATGTCAAATCTTTTTAATGACTCAGTTTCAGGTGTAGGGCATAAAATACATTTAAATGAATTACCATCATGGGAGCCATTAGGATGAACAGAATGGATCCGTACTGTAGAAAAAGATATTATCTTAGGCAAATGTATTGAATGGGTATCACTTCCCAACTGTGCTGAAATTAATGTTATATTTATAATTTTGAGACAGGAAAGACAGGAACGGGGGGAGGGGGGGTGTCTGGCTTTCTGGAGCCAAAATGGGGAGATAAATCTCCATATGCTGAGTGAATGGCTGTTTTTAGTTTTTATTTTGGGGGGGAAAATGTCCAACTCATTTTGGCTTTCTTCAGAGGCTACATAAAAACACTACTTTTCTTTTTAAAAATAGAATCTTCTCATTATTATTACTTAATTTTTCTGTAGCCCAAAATTTAAGGTCTCTTGTCCAAAATATATATATATCTTTGTGCCAAAAACCTTATAGCTTTTATTCTGCATAATACTGTTCTTCCACAACACTTCGCAGTGTCTGAATAACAGAAGAAAGAAAAGAGCAAAAAATTTGCTGCTCTATTATTTGTCTCAGTGCAGTTTCCCAACTGTTGGAAACTAGGGTTTTTTTTTGGGGGGGGGGGGTCTGGAAATGAATAATTGAGAATATTCTTTTCATTCCTATTACTTAGATATTTGGGAAGGAAGGGATGCTTTTCTTTTCCATGATAGCTCCATTCATTTATTCTGGTAGTGACACATCATAATTCAGATCAAGGGCCTGAGACAGACGGGCATGAAGCGCCGTCCTTGGGCCAATTTTAGGGTTCCGGAACGCACAGCATTCACATGCTCCAAAACCCTAACACGTATAGACGGTGCCATGTTTACATGGCACCGTCCATACATGACACATGTGCACTACGTAAATGTAGTGCCACATCTACACCTCCAGGGGCACGCTTGCATCATGGATGTGTCACAGTGCGCCAATAGCGCACTGATGATGTCCCCATGCACCAAAAAGAAACTGGTTTTTCTGGGTTCTTTTTGGTCTGGAGGGACGCCGCAGAGTTTGGCTGTTGTGGCGTCCCTCCAGAGGGAAACTGGGTACCTCCAACTCGTCCCTTTGGGGTGGGCTGGAGAGCCCCCAAGATGACCTTTTCATAGAGTATTTTTTTGTAGTACATAGGTGTGTGGGTGATGTGTAGAACTGATGGATCCAGGTGCAACATTACTGGATAGCTTTTGAGAGCTTGGACAAGTTACCTTTTACGACTACAACTCACAGAATTCATCCAGTCTGGTCTTCCCCTCCCCCTGGGTCATACCAACTGTGGCATTCTGAGAGTTGTGCCCTCAAAACTAATGTTCCCAAGCCTTTCTAGAGATGCTGCTTAGGTCTCATACAGATCAGTGGTTCTACTAAAGGTTATGAAAAATCATTGGAGAGGAAAGTGTCTTGTTTAAAATGGCTGCAGAAAATGATCACAGCCCAAACCATTGCTACATTATTCACGTTAAAATTGTTTTTGCATACTGAATTTCGTGATGAGAAAGGAAATAGGCAGGCTCTATTAGTGTTCCATGTTTCAAACAATATTTTTAATAACCCCATTGCACTGTAATTTGTATCACAACACCAATTTCTTTTGCAAAGATAGTGTGAGAAGTAATTATTGTCTCATTAAGCTTGCTCTTCATGCTCTTTCCTGCAATAAAGTCACATTTTCAGAGAGACTGGAAATCAGAAATTCATTTCTTTGAGTTGTGGAAGGTAATTTCTCAGTACAGATCACTAATGAATGGAAGAAGTCATTGCAATAACAAATGCAATGGGCTTTAATCTGATACATTTTCTCTGGCTGCCTAGTAATGCTTGATTATGGTGACCTTCAAGTTATACTAAAGCAACAACTACTCATTGGTGGTGGTGGGGAGTTGTCCCCCCAGGAGACAAAACATTTTCACTTATCCATCATTACTGAGCAAGGTGCTCCACTTTCTAACCAATCTGATATCTTGTGGATATTTAGCCTTTGTCAGGTGCTCCCAGCTGTGTTGTGTTCTTTCATAAAGGACATACAGAAAGGTAGATAAAAATAACACTTCCTAGGAAGACTTGGCAGTGAAGTAAACAGCATTTGCAGCTAGCTATAACAAGGGTTAATTATCTTCCCATTCAAAAGGTTCTAATTGCTAGGAATTAAGCATCAATTACACCTGAGCAGCTGTTTCCATACAACAGATGAAAGTGGATGGAGGACTCGGGCGTAAGCCAGAAGTCAGACTATGAGTTTAGATTACTCTCATCTTTTCTTTCCATCCCCTAGTATAAAACTATAGTTAGCCTTTTGCCCTCATGTCCTGCTTGAGGCTTACCTATAAGAATCTGTCTGTCAAAACATAATGTTGGCTTGCAGAAACAGAATGACAAACTCAGTAGGCCTTTAGTCAGGTTCTAGGACTCTTCTTATGAGCACACGAGTGTCTTCACTAGATTTCATAAAGCTCCAGTCCTGCATTCCAAATGCTCCTTAGATATAGGGTTGGGCAGGCATGGCGAACCGGAGGACTATTATCAGGACCTCCTTGCCTTGTGGGGATGGTAACTCAAGGTGACACACACATGATTTCTGGTCATTTTAAAAAGTGATTGTAAAAAGATCCCCCTCTTCCTGTCTTTTTTTTGGCTGAAAATTGTATTTTTAAGGAAATAAACTTTTTTAAAAACAAGCAGTAGGTTCAAAAGGACAACATAGGAGCTCTCCCAGGCCATTTATGGCCAGTAGTCCCCAATAGTTCTCACTTTTCTTGTATATTATATTCAATTTGCTTTGACAAGAAACATCAGATCATTGATAATACAATACCATAAAGGCACCAAATCCTGTCTGTTCTTGGTAACTAAGCAAGGTCAGCCCTGGTTAGTGCTTGGGGGATATCATCAGTGAACACCAAGTGCTGTAGGCTATATTTCAGAGCATGGAACTGCAAAACTAGCTCTGAGTATACTTTGCTTAAGAATACCCCTTAGGAATGAGAAAAGTAATGTGAGATATCTGGTCTAGAACCACAGTCCAGAATTTTTTTCACATTGGGGCAGTCAAGCCACATGTGTCAGAAATCCCCTGCATTCATATATTCATTTGGGGTTTCTGTCAGAGGGATTATAAATTTAGGCTTAGGGATTATAAATTTAGATATTATTAGAATAAGGTTATAATGGGTTTGATATATATTAGAATGTACTAGGTGGAGATAGATTGATAGTTAGCTTCTGTGCTTGCTTATTAGGATTGGAATGTTACAATGTTAGGGAGTTACCCTGCCTGGCAGAGACTGCTCTTGTGTTGGGAGGGGGAGTTAAACCTTAAGAGTTAATGCTATTACTTATATGATGTTATGGTAATATGTTCATGATGTTTATATAGGTTGCTGTTATGTTTTAAATGCTGCCATATATGTTGGGTTGTGGGATGATGGGATATATAACCATGCTTAAATATACTTATAGGTTGTTAAAGTTCTTTATTACTTAGTCTAGTGGTGAAGGATGTTTGTGCTTCAAGGCCACAGGTGCAAGGAGGAGATAACACCCTGTGAGAACTTAATTGTTTTGAGAGTCTGCCAGAGATCCCGGACTAGAGGACATTACATCACTGGGGAGGAGATTCCTCACTGCGCAGGAAAGACTTATCCAATTAATTTCCTTTATTGCTTTATGGGGGTGGGTATGCTTGTGGGACTATATAACCCATCTGTAACTATGCATCTTTATTCCTGACAAAGAAGTCACTTCTCTTGTATGTGCACTATTTTCAATAAAGTTGGTACTTTTACAGCCCAGCCTCTTATTGGGAAAGGAGACTGCAAGCAGGAGCCTGACACATGTGTTGATATGATCCCATAGCTCCTCAGCCCCTCCAGCAGGATGGTGGAACATTTTTAATCATTCTGGAAAGCTGTTAAATACTATTTATGAAAACTTTCAGAACCCCTTCTTTTGTAGCAGTTGATCGTGATTTATATGGGACAGAGGACCATATACAGGATCAAGCTTCATCTGATATCTCTAACTTGAGATCTGATTGCCAAGAGTTTTGCACTGAACAACCTTAGCCAAATGTATATTTAATCAAGTGTTTGTATATAATTACAGCAGTACCCTTTTTTTGTGGCGTCTCATCCATACAGAGAAGTTTGTAAAAAGTTGGTGGTCTTGAAACTTCCCCTGAAGAGTTTAGAAATGATATAAAAGAGATAATTTGTTTTATTTGAAACCAATTGATCTTAATTGTTTGCAGATGTACATTTTAATGGTTTCTTTAATATGACTTTAGAAGTGTCTACTGATCATAAAACAACTACTTCTGTGAATTGGTTCTAAGGCTTGAGCATAAATAGTAAGTTTATGAGATGACTGAGGCCCAAAAAGGAGTTTGTTACTGTTCTAATTGCAATTTTTATGCAGCAAATATTACCCAATGGCCTGTTTTAGAAAACATCTCCCAAAACATGGTGAGCTCTCACCATTGTTACACAGCCATACACACAGAGAGGATGAGACAACAGCAACATCAGGCACAGCATGAGTTTGCACTATTTCTTTTCCACTATTTAATGAGCCACACACTTATAATTATAAAGGTAACTAAAAATTAGTTGGAGAACTAGCAAGGCATAGTAGTTTGAGTGTTGGACTATGACTCTGGTGATGAGGGACTGTTTGGCCATATAAATCCACTGGGTGACCTTTTGCAAATCACATGCTCTTGGCCTTGGAGAAAGGCAATAGCAAACCTCCTCTGAACAAATCTTGCCAAGAAAACCCCATGATAGGTTCTTCTTAGAGTCGCCTAAGTTGGAAATGACATACAACAACAAAAAAACTAAAAGCTGCAGCTACGTTGCACAAATGAGTTGGGTTATTTGTACTCTAACTTAATTATGCCTTCATTCATTTTGGGGGAAAGTGGATAATTATAGACACCATATGTTTTCTAAGTACCGTATATACTCATGTATAAGTCGACCTCATGTATAAGTCGAAGGCAGTTTTTGGATCCAAAATCATGGATTTTGATATGACCCGTGGATAAGTTGAGGGGCAAACACTGGAGGATGTTACAAAAGATCTAAAGGGGGGGGGGGACAAAGCACCACTTTCCTCCCTATATTTCACTCTCTGGACCTCTCCCAAGCATCAGTCTCAGCATGGAAAAGGGGAAGCAAACCTCAGCGTACACACACACACACACACACACACACACACACACTTCCCCTTACCAAAAGCATCAACAAGGCACATGGCTTGCGAAAAGGAGGACAGACCCCACTGTCTCTCTGCTTGTCACCCCCAGGACTCCCAAGGCTCATGCGTGCCGAAATGGAGACAGGCCTTCTATCTCTCTGCTCCACACCCCAGAACTACCAAGGCCATAGCTTTCAGATAAAAAAAAAAACTTTGGTTGTTAAGAGGGGACAGGGCTCTGCTCTCTCTCTCTCTCTCTCTCTCCTTCTCACCCCCAAGACTCATAGCTTTCAGAAATAGAGGACAGGGCTTTCTCCCTGTCTCTCGGTCTCACCCCCAGGACTCCCAAGACTCATGGCTTTCAGAAATAGAGGACAGGGCTTTCTCTCTCTCTCCTTCTCACCCCCAGGACTTCCAGGCAAAATGGGGTACAAGGTTGGGCATACTTTCTTTGTGTTCTTTCTCTCAGCAGCAGCTTGTTAGGTCTGGCTCTGCAAGAAGGCCGAGAGCCTGGGAACAGACAGACAGACAGACAGACAGACAGACAGACGGACAGACACACACACACACACACACACACACACACAGAGGGAGAGAGGAAGAGAGGAGAGCCAGCGCCGGGGCTTGTAACAGGGAGCCGTTACAAGGCTACAGAGGAAGGTGGGCACTTCTTCTTTCACAAAATTTATTAGCATTAACTCATTGACCCTTCCATAAGTCTACCCAGGATTTTGGAGTTCATTTTGGGGCATAAATTTTTCGACTTATAGTTGAGTATATATGGTAGATTCTTACAAGTTCTGTTTTAAGGCACTTAAAAGCAGGAGGGAAACAATTCTTCTTAATTTTCCTCTCAAAGGAAGGAATAATTTTAGAAATTTTCATCCCACTCTGAGAAAGTGTTCAAAAATTGGACAGTGTTAGAAGTCTATTCATAATTCAGGATTTATTCTGTACAAAAATTGTCCATGGTTGTTTTGTGTAGAAAACAGCATTTCATTTATTTCCTGCTGTTTCCTCTGCAGAAAATGTTGGGCTTCTGCACAGAACATCCATGTACAAATTTTGCACAGAATAAGTCCCAAATGACAGTATTCTGTGCTCAAGAAACAGCAGTTTATATGCAGAAAGGAATAGTTGAGATTCTACATTTGCAACTATATTAATGGAACCCCGAGGAACGCCTGCAACCCAGCTTAAACGTGAGGGAGCCACTTTCCGCAATGGACGTCTGCAGCAGGGGTCAGGGGAAAACATCAGAATGGGGCCACTAGTCCCGTCCACCCCAAACTGCAGTCCAGCAAGCCCCTTCCAGCTCCTGAGCAGCAGTGCATGGCACATAAGCTCCTGCTTATCACATAGGGGTTCTGGGCAGGTGGCAGAGCTCCAGGTGGGGGGCAGGGCTTCCAGCGACAGTTGCAAAAAGGGCATGTTGCCCCTTGTTTTCTGCTGCTGCGGGCCACTCTAGTCATGAGCAGAGTAGCACTGCAGCAGCGAGGTTGGCTGTACTTCACCCTCTCTTTCACTGCTGTGGCATTGTTCTACTCATGATGAGAGCACCACCATGGCAGTGAGGTTGGAAGGGGTGCAGAGGAGGCCCCCACTGTCACAGCAAAGCCGTAAAATGCTCACTTACCACTCCTCACCCCGCAACGGGGGGAGGGCTCAACCAAGGGTCACCCCTTTTCTGGGGTGTCCCCCAGTGTGGGCTGCACCCCTCACACCCTAGTGACATCACTGGCTCAGAGGTGAGACGAGGCTACAGATCTCCGTTGCATGGAGTGGTCCCTTGGAATTTAAGCTGTGTCCCAGGAGGCATTTAAAACTGTGGCAATAGTGACATGGTCAAGAATGTGTGCCATAAGTGAATACAGAGCAGTTATGGATCTGTTTGTCTAGTTTACAAATCTCTAATTGCGATGCAGGATGCCAACCATACTTTCTGCATAGAAATATTATTTCCTGCACAAAAATTGCTGTTTCCTGTACAGAAAACGTCGGAGATATAGGGAATTCCATAAAACATCCACATGTGAATTTTTCACAGACTTGAGCCCAGTACAGATGGGCAAAAAGCTCTGTCCTGTGGGCAGAGTGAGAGCTGATTTGTACCAGGCCCATTTGTACCGGGCCTAAGTCCCAAACTCTGAAGGTTCTTCAATCCAGGATTCTTCTTGGCAGAGTTTCTTGACACTTGACAGGCCATTTTTGACCATTTTTCTGAATATTTTAAAATATTCTTTCCATCCCTAGAAAGCAGTACAAGTGTACTCTTAAAAGTGTAGCCACACTTCAGAATTAAAGCAGTTTAGCACTTTAACTGCCATTATTCTTTCCTATGGAATCCTGGGGTTTGTAGTTTGGTGATGTTCCAGGACTATCTGACAGACCAGACCAACTACCCATCCCAAGATTCTGTAGGAGAAGTTATGGCATCTAAAGTGGTGTTAAGCTAGCAGTGTGGTTACACCCCTAATACTAATCATAGTAGTAATAACAATAAAATAAATGAAAGTTTGGTGATAAAGCCCAATAGAAAATACAGGTAGGAGGAGAACAATGCATTGTATTATTTTTCTTTAACACATGCCCATGCTTATTTTCTGCTTTCTTTTGACATGAGCCAATGAGCTCATTTGCTCATGATTTCAAACAACTTTTAAAAAAAGAGCCCTTCAACCTATCACTGATATTTTCCTGACAACCTAATCCCTTCAGGTTGTTGGTTGTTGAAGCTGGCATTTAGCCAAACTGTCATCTATTGCACGTTCACACCCTACAAACAGATATGTTACCTTTGATCAGCTTAAACCTTCTGTGTTCTCCAGAAATATACTATGAAATGTCAGTTCTCGGTGTTGTCTGTGATGTGGATATAAGAGATAGCAGAAGTTTAAATGATCACAGCCATATATTTTTGGACATATTTTGGTTTCAAAAAAGTGTGAACTGTTCCAAGTGTAAACTGCCACTTCAGGAATAAATGCAACTTTCTTCCATCAAAGAAGGCTCAGTCTTAACCTGCTCTCCGAAAAAAACAAGCCTAATTTATATACCACTTCATACTGCCTAAGCAGTGTCTAAGCGGTTTACAACTGTAAGCTAATTTGCCCCAACAATCTGGGTACTCATTTTAGCAACCCTGGAAGGATGCAAGCCTGAGTCAAGCTTGAGCCCTTTTGCTGGTTTTGAACTTGCAAACTTGTGGTTTTGAGTGAGTGGTTGCAGTACAGGCATTTAACCACTGCGCCACCAGGGCTTCTAATCTGCTGTCTTCTATTTTTTAATTGTACAAACATGATACATATATCCTTTATTCATTCCATAAATCCTATGGAGGATTTTATGATCAATAGTATGAAAGATGTGAAAATGTTATGAAACATCAGGAAAAAAGCTGCCCTGTGGCCTCTCTCCCACTCTAACTTAAATGATGTTGGCTTTGTGAGAAGGATGTAAAATGCTTTCAGGTTTTTGAAGCTTCTTGAAATTTTCATTCTGAGAATTGCAGGTATTCCTCCTTTGCTCCTAAGACTCAGACTTGTCCTTGAGCTTTCCTAGCAGGTCATGGATTACATGCAGAGGCTTAAAACCAGCCTTGGAAGATTTTTGAACAGTGCTCTTTGAATTGTGATTAATGTCCAGGACATTAATCCTGAGCCAAAAATAAAAGTGCTGAAAACTCTGTGATTGTGAATGGGCAGAACCATGTTTTATGGTCTCAAGAGAAACTTGAGAAAGGATATCATATTCCAAACTAGGTAAATAGAACTGCAATAATCATGAAAATATTTTCTTCTCTGCTATTTATCTCATGTCATATTTTAGTTTTAATGAAAACTTTATGATTGGGGGGAACACATTAATATATATAGAAAAAGAAGTTATGTTTTTTATAGATATGGAGGCGTTACAAACCGCTGCTTTGCGGTGGTCTCCCGGCGCTGCTGTTTGCTCCGTGAGGGAGCCGCCGCAGCCAAACCGTGCGGCTCCCTTACGGAGCAAAAAAGAAGCTCCAAAATGGAGCTTCTTCTGGCGGCGCGCTAATGATGCCACGAGGCGCCAATGGTGCACTCGCGACGTCATTAGCGCCGCGCGACGTGCGGATGCACAGCGTCCGTTACATCAAGATGGAGGTGGCCGTGTGGAACGGCCGCCACCATTTGTTACTGACAGAGTCCGTAACAGGAATAGGGGTGTCTGGAAGAGACACCCCTTTTTTAAACTGAGATGTCCTGAGGACATCCCAAGTGGCCATAGATCAGCGGTTCTCAACTTGGGGGTCGCCTACAGGGGTCGCCTAAGACCATTAGAAAACACATATTTCTGTTGGTCTTAGGAATCAAGTTACCACTCCTTTTATGGTTGGGGGTCACCACAATATGAGGAACTATATTAAAGGGCCACGGCATTAGAAAGGTTGAGAACCACTGACATCGATAATAATAGGAAATATTGTTCATGTGATTGACTTTTATCTCCTCCATATTGAATTCAATATAAATACATAAAAATCATAAATTCTCACATTTAGAAGCCCAGTTATAACAAGAGGGAAAAAACATTTCAAGTCAGAAACATGGTGCATGCTCCCAGTGCACTTTGTTATACAAGTTTTTAGCCTGTCACGCCGTTAAATCTAGTAAGGGTAGCAGTGCACACTAACCATGGACTGTCTGTTGTCCACCCCTAAGTAAGCAGAAAGGAAATGTTTAAAAATTAAAATGGGGAGATAACATTTGGACATTCATTTTCAGATCAAGTATACTATGACAGTGCAAATACACACAGTCTACATATACACAAAAGTTAACTATGTCTAAAAACAAGAGAATTTTTTAATGAAATTTTGCACCAGTAGTATTTAACACCATATAAATTGTGTTTTACACACACACACACACACACACACACACACACACACACTGATAATATGGAAGTATAGGTCTCTGATTTTTGGCATATTTGGTACAGTTGTCTGGAGATAAAGACTTTTTGGAGCAATGTATGCTCCAAAATGATTTCCCTGACTGTTCTCTAAGACACCTTGATATTTATGTTAAGGTATTTATAACAGTTTACTTTAGATAAAAGAAAATACAATTGGAATTTAATAACTGCTTCCAGAATTTTAATAGTTCAAATGTGGAGATGTTCATCCTTCTCATTTTCAGAATGGCTAAAAAAGTTTGAGAAAATGCAGAACTAGCAAATGTTTCCAAGACAGAGGGTTTTTTTTTTAAGGATTAGCTAGTCTCTATTTTTTTCTAATATTAAGATGCACTGTTGATAAGTATAAACGTTTGTCATTATTGAAAATGTTGTAATATTTAGTATTCCAATTTCGATGATGATGATAAATATGTGTGTGTAGGGTTGTCATAAGGTTTTATAATGGAAGGAATGTTCAGAGGTGGTTTTGTCAGTTCCTTCCCCTGAAATATAGCTGAAAGCACCTGGTATTCCTTGATGGTCCCCCATCCATGTACTAACCAGGTCTGGCCCTGCTTAACATCCAAGATCAGACAAGATCTGGTGTGTTCAGGTTATTTAGGCCTATTTAATGATAAATGTATAATTATTTATAGCGGCTGAATCAAGGATCTGCCTTTTGCATTTCAAATTATGAGCAATCCCTCTATCCAGTTTTTGGGAACCCCCTTGCATCACATTCAGTATGGTCCCCTATATATCCTGCCTGTATAGCCTGGGAAGAAGGAAGTAGAAAGGCCCACCTGTTCTATTGCATACAACTGGATCTGGATCAACCTCATTATGTGTGATATTGTATTTTTTTGTTTGTTTGCCCGTTTATGGTTGTATAAAATTTAGTCAGTGATCGGTCAATTGTGTTAGTCTGTTGAAACAAAAACAATAAAGAGTCCAATGTAACTTTAAAGAGTAGCAGATTTTATTTGGCATAAGCTTTCATGGACTCCAGCTCAGCTCATATGATCCACTGAGAAAATATTCAGTTGGTAAAGATTTGTGCACATGTGTTTGGGAATGCAAATCCAAAAACATGATCATTTGAAGTTTGGCCATTTTAACAGGTATTGAGAAGTGATAAAGAGCCAGCATAGATAATCAGGCTGCAGCATGTATGGAGGTGAAAAGGCTCTGCCAGTGTCAGACCAAGTAGAGAATAATATCCACATGAATTCTAATGGATAGGGGATAGATATAGAAGGCCCAGAGGGGATGCAAATGCAGAAATGCAAATGGATGGAAATTTTACAGACTGGACAGTGGCTATGCTGGTTGGGGGATTCTGAAAGTTGTGGTCTGAAAAATAACTCTCCCAAGAAGGAAAGTGTCAGACTCTGCAGTCAGAAACTGAGAGGATATTTCTTTGTCTCTCTCATATTCAAACTACTGGATTCAAACTACATGAAAAGAGATTCCACCTCAACATTAGGAAGATAGTAAGAGCCGTTTGACAGTGGAATACGCTGCCTTGGAGAGTGGTAAGGTCTCATTCTTGGGAAGTTTTTAAATAGAGACTGGATGGCCATCTGCCATGGGTGCTTTAATTGTGACTTCCTCTATTGCAGGCAGTTGGACTGGATGGCCCTTGTAGTCTCTTCCAACTCTGTGATTCTATTATTCATAGATCATACAGTTTTTGTGGAAGCTACACCCATCCCAAAACACAATCAACTGAGAGAAAGCATTGTGTTATCAAGTTCCAAATTTATATCACCCTTCTTAAACCGTCAGTCAGAATGGCAGAGTAGGTTGTCGAATTTCGGTGGAGATGAACAGAAGCAATGCTTTCTTTAAAGTAGCTATACAAAAGCATTCTCATTAAGGCAAAATGAATACCACATTGTGAACTCCACTGTTATATGATGAAATATCCAATTAGAGAATATTATTTGTCAGTGATTTCTGAATGTAGAAGATGGGAAATTTCTATGAACACACCTCAATATATTTTCATTTTACTGCAATTGTTAAAACACCAACAGTTTTTCTTTCCATTTCACATCACGAGTTGCTGAAACCTGAAGAGCATTTTTGAAAAAAAGGGCAGGTTCCTTTTTTAGCAGCAGAATTATGCTATAAATTGGGTGTGCAGTGATGTGTTGCACTAACAACTTTTAAACAAATTCATGGTTATAGTTATGATAAAAGCAAAGCAAATACAAACCATCCATCCTTTATGGAAATCTAGTCAGTTTTTTTTCTGTTGAGGAAAGTGATTCACATGCAAGCTGTTTTTTATGGGGATGGTTATATCTGACAGCCTGCATATAGACATCTTCGAGCCATAAAAGAGTCCATAAGAGACAACAATTCTGGCCTTTTGAATCTTCATTTCATTGCATGAAAAGTATTAAGGAAGTGGGGGGGGGGCACAAGAAGGAACATGTTTCCAAAACTATACACATTTTAGGAATACAGCGTTGAGTCTCAATAGGGTGCTAAAAGTGCATAATTGTAATCTGGTTTCTTAATTTAAGTGTTGGCTTTTTAAATCAGCACAAATTATAAGGAAGGTTTATCAGAAATAGACCAGCATGGTGTAGTGGTCTGAGTGCTGGACTAGGACTCTAGGAGATCAAGGTTCCAATCCATGCTTGGCCATGGAACCATAATGGGTGACCTTGGATAGGTCACACTCTCTCAGCCTCAGAGGAAAGCAGTGGTAAACACCTTCTGAACAAATGTTGCCAAGAAAACTCATGCTAGCTTCTTGTTAGGGTCACCATAAGTCAGAACAATAAATACCTGAAAAAAGTCTATCTTCAGGGGCAGTCTTTGAATCTGCTTTAGAGAATTATTAAATCTGATTATAAGGAAAGTGGCAGGGGCACAGCTTTGCTGTATATAGCTGCTGTTCCTCTCATTAAGTGTTGCTTCATTTATTTTTGGTACTGAGGGTAAGGGAGTATTATTATTATTATTATTATTATTATTATTATTATGTTTGTTTATACCCCACCTTCCTCCGATTACAGGGATTCAAGGCAGCTTACAAATCTAAAACATTCCAAGTTAAAACACTATAAATATGCAAAATACAAGTTAAAAAAATTAAACAATACAACCAATTAAAAACATTACATTATTAAATTTTAAAACTCTTTAAAACAAAAAAACAAAATAAAACAGCATCCCTGTCATGCGAAAACCTGGCGGCATAGAAATGTTTTTATCTGCCACCAAAAGGACAGCAGGGATGGAGCCATCCTGGCCTCTCTAGGGAGGGAGTTCCAGAGCTTGGGAGCAGCCACTGAAAAGGCCCTTTCTCTTGTTCCCACCAAACACGCCTGAGAGGGTAGTGGGACAGAGGGAAGGGCCTCTCTCAATGACCTCAATATTCTTGGGGGCTCGTACAGGGAGATACGGAGCTTCAAATTAGCTGGAACCAAGCCGTATGATTTGTTAAGCCTCCAAGTGCCCACATGCAAATATTGACTAGGCCTTAATATTATTTTGTATTGTCAGTATTAGAGATGTAAATTCTCAACTATTTCATCCTTGCATGTGGGCTTTAATAATTACGGTAACTTTCACCCCTCTGCATACCTTCCAACATTTCTCAGGTCGAAACTGGGACAAATGTGACCAGCCAACATCAGAGTATGGTCAAGATGAGAAAAGTGATCATTGTGGGAAAACACACAAGCTATTCTGTATCAGTTATATTGGCTGCCAGTTTGCATCGAGTCATGATGTAAGGTTCTGATTATGGCCGTTGACACCATAAATGATTTTTTGCAGCCATGTTATCTGAAGGACCATCTGCACCTGTATGAGTATGATAGAGGGGTAAGATCACTTGTGTAGGCCCTGCTCTCAGGCTAACCCACAAAAGCTATAAGGCTGCTCAACAGTAGCCCATGCGTCTGAGATGCTCTCTCTTAGGAGGCAAGTATAAAGTGCAACCTACAGGTTGTGTATGGCCCCGAGAACCATTTTTATGGCTTCCAGTCCCTCCATGCCCCCCAGTTCTTTTTAATGCTCCATAATTGGAGCACTTCACCACATTTTTGGCCATCCTTGGAGCTGAAATTGCCCAGAGAGAGCAAAAAATGTGGGGAAATTGTACTCTACACCCCTCTGTGGAACATTTTGGGGCAAAAAAACTCAATACAACTTTTGGCAAGGGAGAGTAATGGAGTTTTGGCCATTCCTACCCCATACATATATAGATATAGACCCCCCCCCCCCTGTCAGGCAAATGCCGTGTAAAGTCAAGCCTCATTCAATAGAATGGGGCTCATGCTCACAGCAGTGCAGCGTGCACACACCATGTGTGAGCGCACTATTCCATGTATTGCAGCATGGCTTCTGTGTAAAGTGGGTCGCGTATGGTGCGCCCGCGAATGGAGAGGGCACACTGTACTTATAGACTAATGATTATTGGATTTCAATAAAACTCTAAAGAAATGTGTATTCCTACCTGCAGATATTTATCTAATTGTGTTCCTTGGAAAGCTATACACTCGTCCCCCGGGTTACGAAATTAATTCGTTCCGCCGCCATTTTCGTAACCCGGAAGTCTTTCGTTAGCCGAATCCCCATAGGCGCTAATGGGGAAAAGCCGCGGCTCTGCCGCGGCTCCATTTTAAAAAGCACCAGCGTTTTTTCGTAACCCGGGTAAACCTTCGTAACCCGGAAATAATTAATTAATTTTTTTTTCCGTAACCCGGAAATTTCGTATCGCGGCGCGTTCGTATCCCGGGGTACCAGTGTAATAACATTTTCTGTTTTATAATCTTATAAAATGTTTTGTTGGTGT
>NC_056522.1:138003328-138056027 GCF_019175285.1 Sceloporus undulatus
GACTCATTTGTGAAATGAGTACCCAGCATGTTAGGGATAATTGGTTTACAGATTGTAAACCACTTAGAGAATACTGAGTTTACTATTAAGCAATACATTTGTACATTTACAGTGCTTTAGAAATAAACTATAATAATAATACAGAAAGGCAAATGCTGCTATTATGATGCTATGCAGTGAATCCTGTACCAATCACCTGAATCCTGTGACTGTAATTGGCAGGAGTATGTTCTCTTGTGCCTTAGGAAGCAGCTGAATGCTTCCTAATCCTCCTTTGGTGGATAAATCCTGGAAATAAAATAATCTCCGGTGCAACAGACAGAAGCAGGACCTCTGTTGCAATTGTTTGTTGCACTGGGGATCACTTGCACAAGGGGGAGTTGGACTGTCAGCCAGGTGCTTCCCAAGTGACAGGGGAATAGATTGTCATTAACCATGGTGGCTTCTTCCTGGTAAGTGGGGATTGAGGGGCTTTTACAGTCCCTACATAGCCCCTAAACTGGGGCCTACATTGGAATGATAACTATGGATCCGAACAGACAAGCTAAAATAAAGCTGCTTCAGGTCACTTTGAAGATATGCTATTTAAATGATGCATGCATCCTAAGAGACCAGAAGCCACGCCAAAGCCATGCTCCAGTCCTGAAAACTGGAATGCAGCTTCGGCGCAGCTTCTGGCCTCTTAAGATGTGTGTGTCATTTAATAATAGCACTGGGTACACAGCAATGACTTCTTATTACATATCCAATACAGGAGTGTCTCTATGTTGTGAGTGCTGATGGTATTCACTTTACTGCCTGTAGTTTTTTAGGCTAAGGCAAGTGGCATACACTAGTGAAATTCATTACATTGGCATGGCTGCTGGCCCGTCATTTTGGGGTTTTCCCATGTTTTGGGGTTCTCACAGGATTAGAGATGCCTTCCTCTTGCGGAACCTGAGCCAGGCTTTATATAAGACTGCCTCATGTGTCCTGGCCAATCTTGACATGGAATTCGACTGTCTCATATTACTGTTTTGAAAATATGACAATGCTAGCACGCGCGCACACACACACACTTTCCCAAAAGCATCTCTAATCACAAGCAGAAATAAATTGATACATTACAGATTTCCCAACAAATTCATATTAGGACCACTTGCTTGAAATATACCCTGCTTCTTCACCAAATTCATTCCAGCACAGCATGGCCATGCTCTGTGCCTCATATACTAATATTAACTAGGGAGCCATTTAGACTGAACCTCCAAAGAACTAAGCACTAGTTACAGCCAGCTGCAGATCAGTGGAAGACCTTACTACACATAGTGTGAAATGTTTCTCCAACTATCAGGTTTTTATCACTGTAATAAAAATAAAATGCAGACTATGTTTTTAATACTTTCCTATACACACGGGAACTGTAAGAGTACACAGAGAAATCCCTTTAAATGCAATGTACAGCTTCTGTTAAAGAACCTAAGGCTGCAATTCTCAGCATATCCCACCGAACACTGAGAGATTTACTTCCATGTCACAGACTTAAGAGTGCACTGTTAGGTTGCAATCTTTTTTTAACCAATGTCCTACAATATAAGTGTCATTAAACACTATGGAAGTTACTTCTGAGTAAATGTGCCCAAAGGTATTTGTAAATGCAGCATGCATTGAATCAAGCCACACTCAGGACTGTTTCACACGATGAAAATTGGGAGGTTATCTGAGGGCGAATCTGAGGGCAATCCTGCTCAGCATAATTTTGCAAGAGAATATCAAATGACGTCACAACCAATCCACACGGAATCACAAATCACTCTGGGAAAAGCTGAAACAGTGAATTTATACATCCTTTTCCTCAGCAAATTTGCAGTCAATTCGAATTTGACTTGGGCTTGGATTCCCTTCGTTATCCATCATCCTCTGACTCCCTCTCCTCTTCTCTGCTCCGATCCACCGGCAGAGAGCCTGGCCAGAGCATTCCTGCGCCCTCCTCTGCCTCCTCCTCCCTTTGGCTAAAAGAGTGTGATTTGCAGCAGCGCTTGTGTCCCTCTCCTCCTCCTCCTTCCCCTGCCGTTTTGCCCTGGCCCTGCTTCAACTCCTGGAGGAGGAGGAAGATGGTGGGGATGGAGGAAAGAATGGAGAGGAGCCAGGAAGATCCTCCAAGGGTCTCTTCCTGGTTCCTCTCCATCCCCGCCACCTTCCTCCTCCTCCTGTGGCTGAGGTAGAGCCCACGTCAGCTCCAGAGGCTGGGAAAGGAAGAGGAGCAGGAGGAGCAGGAAGGTGGCAGGGATGGAGAAAGGATGGAACGGAGCTCCGGGGTCTCTTATTGGCTCCTCTCCATTCCTCCCTCGATCTCCACCACCTTCCTCCTCTTCCTCCTTGGGGCCTTGTGGAAATGACAATTTGGAGCAAGTGCACAACAAGTATTTCCCAAGATGGCAATGGAGATTTGTCCTCCTCCATTTAATACCCAAATTTGCATTGGACCCTAAGTAATGTGCTTTTAACCCCTGTTGTGTTCTTTATGTGATGAGCATTAGCAAATGGGTTTGCTTTTCCGGGACGCCAGCGCTTTAACCATTTTCGGGATGGAAACACATAAGTCCCAGTGGGAAAAAGTCCTCAGTGAAGACCAGACACACTGGGAGAGGTCCTTCTCATTCTACTGCAATAAAATGATCAATAAAGGGGGGGCGGGAGGTATGTAACAACAACAACAAAATTGTACCCTACCTAAAAATGGCAACATGTGTTATTATTGCAGATTGACCTCAAATGTCAAAACTGGCTTCTATTTTTAAACAATTTAGGCTTCTGAAATCTTTAAAATAATAATTAATTTTCCTATGGTCGCAGAGAAAACAGAATATAAATACATGATTTTTATCCTAACAATTGATGTAAACTGCTGACACACTGCAGGATTAACTATGGAATCCTGAGATTTGTAGTTTATTGAGGCACCAGAGCTCTCTGATAGAGAAGACTAAATATCTCACAAAACTGCAATTCTATCACATTGAGCGCTGAGAAATTTCAGTAGTATCAAACTGCACTAATCTTGCAGTGCAAATGCAGTCTAAATTAGCAATTCAATCAATAAAAATTTTAATCACAAATCAGTTGATTAATGTATTGATTAAATATTACAGATTAGAACTTGCCCACTTTGGAGAGAAAGAAAGTGAAGGACATTAAGAATACAGAAGCATGCAGGATGTATTTCTTCCAACTAAGCCAGAATTAACAGACAGCAATAGCACCAACAATGTCACCCCCCCCCCCCTTCTAACCAATAATTTTCGGAGCAACATGCAAACTCTGCACAGTCCATATCTCAACAAGCCACAACATGGCAAAGAAAAAAAATTGGCAAAAGCAAGCTGTTCTGGAACTGTTGATAGCTGGCACATTGGAAAATACGCTATATTTCTTAGATTTCACATTGTTTGGATTGGAGCACTCATAAGAGAGCACTGAACAGGCAATGAACAGGCAATTTTTATATATCTTTCAAATCTTAATCATATTGTTGAATTTTAGGAATGCCCACTATTTAACTCATTGTTACCATAATATGGATCAGACTATATTCCAAATGGAGGGGTAAAACAGATCAAAGATGGTTTTTTCCCCTAACAAAAAGAGGAAACCTTTGGTCACATACGCCAGAAATGGGGGAAAAAATTATTCATTTTCTGCCCTAATAGCACTGCCCAGTTCCCAATATTTGGGCACAAGTACTGGGGAAACCTTTTCAGGAAGAACAAGAACACACCAGCAAGAAGTCTGTGCCCTTTTCTCCCAGCATTCACACATTCCAAAGCGTCCCAGGGGATTACACCACACAGACATACATGTGTCTTTTTCTGTGCAAAATCCCACAAAGTGTCCCGCGTGGTTGTTTGTGCAGAAACCACACACCACACATGTGTTTCTGTGCAATGCAATTTCCTTTCACATTTCAGGATGTATGAATACAGGGAGAATCCTGTGAGAAACTCTTCATTTTCTTCAGTAGTAGGAAGGCAATGTATCAATTGGTATTCCTTGTGTATTATCAGACACATAACAATCCTTGTCTATTTTGTCCTTGAGTTCAAGGACAAATAATTTCCAACATTACCTTCCCACTACTGAAGAAAATGAAGAGTTTCTCACAGGATTCTCCCTGTATTCATACATCCTGAAATGTGAAAGGAAATTGCATTGCACAGAAACACATGTGTGGTGTGTGGTTTCTGCACAAACAACCACGCGGGACACTTTGTGGGATTTTGCACAGAAAAAGACACATGTATGTCTGTGTGGTGTAATCCCCTGGGACGCTTTGGAATGTGTGAATGCTGGGAGAAAAGGGCACAGACTTCTTGCTGGTGTGTTCTTGTTCTTCCTGAAAAGGTTTCCCCAGTACTTGTGCCCAAATATTGGGAACTGGGCAGTGCTATTAGGGCAGAAAATGAATAATTTTTTCCCCCATTTCTGGCGTATGTGACCAAAGGTTTCCTCTTTTTGTTAGGGGAAAAAACCATCTTTGATCTGTTTTACCCCTCCATTTGGAATATAGTCTGATCCATATTATGGTAACAATGAGTTAAATAGTGGGCATTCCTAAAATTCAACAATATGATTAAGATTTGAAAGATATATAAAAATTGCCTGTTCATTGCCTGTTCAGTGCTCTCTTATGAGTGCTCCAATCCAAACAATGTGAAATCTAAGAAATATAGCGTATTTTCCAATGTGCCAGCTATCAACAGTTCCAGAACAGCTTGCTTTTGCCAATTTTTTTTCTTTGCCATGTTGTGGCTTGTTGAGATATGGACTGTGCAGAGTTTGCATGTTGCTTCCTAAAATATATGGTAGAAAGGGGGGGGGGGGTAACATTGTTGGTGCTATTGCTGTCTGTTAATTCTGGCTTAGTTGGAAGAAATACATCCTGCATGCTTCTGTATTCTTAATGTCATTCACTTTCTTTCTCTCCAAAGTGGGCAAGTTCTAATCTGTAATATTTAATCAATACATTAATCAACTGATTTGTGATTAAAATTTTTATTGATTGAATTGCTAATTTAGACTGCATTTGCACTGCAAGATTAGTGCAGTTTGATACTACTGAAATTTCTCAGCGCTCAATGTGATAGAATTGCAGTTTTGTGAGATATTTAGTCTTCTCTATCAGAGAGCTCTGGTGCCTCAATAAACTACAAATCTCAGGATTCCATAGTTAATCCTGCAGTGTGTCAGCAGTTTACATCAATTGTTAGGATAAAAATCATGTATTTATATTCTGTTTTCTCTGCGACCATAGGAAAATTAATTATTATTTTAAAGATTTCAGAAGCCTAAATTGTTTAAAAATAGAAGCCAGTTTTGACATTTGAGGTCAATCTGCAATAATAACACATGTTGCCATTTTTAGGTAGGGTACAATTTTGTTGTTGTTGTTACATACCTCCCGCCCCCCCTTTATTGATCATTTTATTGCAGTAGAATGAGAAGGACCTCTCCCAGTGTGTCTGGTCTTCACTGAGGACTTTTTCCCACTGGGACTTATGTGTTTCCATCCCGAAAATGGTTAAAGCGCTGGCGTCCCGGAAAAGCAAACCCATTTGCTAATGCTCATCACATAAAGAACACAACAGGGGTTAAAAGCACATTACTTAGGGTCCAATGCAAATTTGGGTATCAAATGGAGGAGGACAAATCTCCATTGCCATCTTGGAAAATACCTGTTGTGCACTTGCTCCAAATTGTCATTTCCACAAGGCCCCAAGGAGGAAGAGGAGGAAGGTGGTGGAGATCGAGGGAGGAATGGAGAGGAGCCAGTAAGAGACCCCGGAGCTCCGTTCCATCCTTTCTCCATCCCTGCCACCTTCCTGCTCCTCCTGCTCCTCTTCCTTTCCCAGCCTCTGGAGCTGACGTGGGCTCTACCTCAGCCACAGGAGGAGGATGGAGAGGAACCAGGAAGAGACCCTTGGAGGATCTTCCTGGCTCCTCTCCATTCTTTCCTCCATCCCCACCATCTTCCTCCTCCTCCAGGAGTTGAAGCAGGGCCAGGGCAAAACGGCAGGGGAAGGAGGAGGAGGAGAGGGACACAAGCGCTGCTGCAAATCACACTCTTTTAGCCAAAGGGAAGAGGAGGCAGAGGAGGGCGCAGGAATGCTCTGGCCAGGCTCTCTGCCGGTGGATCGGAGCAGAGAAGAGGAGAGGGAGTCAGAGGATGATGGATAACGAAGGGAATCCAAGCCCAAGTCAAATTCGAATTGACTGCAAATTTGCTGAGGAAAAGGATGTATAAATTCACTGTTTCAGCTTTTCCCAGAGTGATTTGTGATTCCGTGTGGATTGGTTGTGACGTCATTTGATATTCTCTTGCAAAATTATGCTGAGCAGGATTGCCCTCAGATTCGCCCTCAGATAACCTCCCAATTTTCATCGTGTGAAACAGTCCTGAGTGTGGCTTGATTCAATGCATGCTGCATTTACAAATACCTTTGGGCACATTTACTCAGAAGTAACTTCCATAGTGTTTAATGACACTTATATTGTAGGACATTGGTTAAAAAAAGATTGCAACCTAACAGTGCACTCTTAAGTCTGTGACATGGAAGTAAATCTCTCAGTGTTCGGTGGGATATGCTGAGAATTGCAGCCTTAGGTTCTTTAACAGAAGCTGTACATTGCATTTAAAGGGATTTCTCTGTGTACTCTTACAGTTCCCGTGTGTATAGGAAAGTATTAAAAACATAGTCTGCATTTTATTTTTATTACAGTGATAAAAACCTGATAGTTGGAGAAACATTTCACACTATGTGTAGTAAGGTCTTCCACTGATCTGCAGCTGGCTGTAACTAGTGCTTAGTTCTTTGGAGGTTCAGTCTAAATGGCTCCCTAGTTAATATTAGTATATGAGGCACAGAGCATGGCCATGCTGTGCTGGAATGAATTTGGTGAAGAAGCAGGGTATATTTCAAGCAAGTGGTCCTAATATGAATTTGTTGGGAAATCTGTAATGTATCAATTTATTTCTGCTTGTGATTAGAGATGCTTTTGGGAAAGTGTGTGTGTGTGCGCGCGTGCTAGCATTGTCATATTTTCAAAACAGTAATATGAGACAGTCGAATTCCATGTCAAGATTGGCCAGGACACATGAGGCAGTCTTATATAAAGCCTGGCTCAGGTTCCGCAAGAGGAAGGCATCTCTAATCCTGTGAGAACCCCAAAACATGGAAAAAACCCAAAATGACGGGCCAGCAGCCATGCCAATGTAATGAATTTCACTAGTGTATGCCACTTGCCTTAGCCTAGAAAACTACAGGCAGTAAAGTGAATGCCATCAGCACTCACAACATAGAGACACTCCTGTATTGGATATGTAATAAGAAGTCATTGCTGTGTACCCAGTGCTATTATTAAATGACACACACATCTTAAGAGGCCAGAAGCTGCGCCGAAGCTGCATTCCAGTTTTCAGGACTGGAGCATGGCTTTGGCGTGGCTTCTGGTCTCTTAGGATGCATGCATCATTTAAATAGCATATCTTCAAAGTGACCTGAAGCAGCTTTATTTTAGCTTGTCTGTTCGGATCCATAGTTATCATTCCAATGTAGGCCCCAGTTTAGGGGCTATGTAGGGACTGTAAAAGCCCCTCAATCCCCACTTACCAGGAAGAAGCCACCATGGTTAATGACAATCTATTCCCCTGTCACTTGGGAAGCACCTGGCTGACAGTCCAACTCCCCCTTGTGCAAGTGATCCCCAGTGCAACAAACAATTGCAACAGAGGTCCTGCTTCTGTCTGTTGCACCGGAGATTATTTTATTTCCAGGATTTATCCACCAAAGGAGGATTAGGAAGCATTCAGCTGCTTCCTAAGGCACAAGAGAACATACTCCTGCCAATTACAGTCACAGGATTCAGGTGATTGGTACAGGATTCACTGCATAGCATCATAATAGCAGCATTTGCCTTTCTGTATTATTATTATAGTTTATTTCTAAAGCACTGTAAATGTACAAATGTATTGCTTAATAGTAAACTCAGTATTCTCTAAGTGGTTTACAATCTGTAAACCAATTATCCCTAACATGCTGGGTACTCATTTCACAAATGAGTCGTTTTCAACTTACGAAAGCACGGAACGTTGAGTCAATCTTGGAGCCCTGGGATCGAACTCACAGTGTTGTGACACCACTACTGGCATTTAACCATTGCTCTACCAGGGCTCCTTAGAATCTGTGAATTACACATCTGTAAATTCCATACAGGATGCTGGCCATTATATTTTATGGGGGGGGGCAGGACAAAGTAAAACAAAATATAATAAAAACCCAGCCCTGTTTTCTGCACAGGAAATTGGCTTCTTGTGCAGAAAGTAGTGTTTTCTGTGGGGAAAAATAATGTTTTGGTACCAAAATATGCCCCCCCCCCCCCGAATAATTCCTACATGACACTTTGGGATTGTAAAATATAGAGATGCTGCTGCAGAGGAATATTTATTTTTCTCTCAGAACAGGGAGAAAACTATCATAATTATTTGTGCTTACATACAAGGATGAAATAGTCAACCATTTACATCCCTAGCACTGTCAAGGTGCATGACACATTACAAAAAGGGTAAGAGCTTAATATATACAATTCAGCATGAAGGAAATAACAAAAAAAGAATAAAAGTGGATAAATAAAGCTGGGAAGGAACACATGATTGTTTCATAGGTTGTGTTTATCTTAGTGGTGAACTCTCCTGGAAATGTTCTAATTATTTTCTTTCTATCTGTATGGCATTTTGTGTTGTTATTTTAATGTCGCAGCTACCTTGCATGCCCAACATTATATTCTATTGAATTATGCCAATTCTGTTAGCTTAAGTTCTATTGAATTATACCTGCTGTGTGAGCTTGCCTAGCAGGGTGTCCATTAGAGCAAATAGGACTTAGACAACTTTCGCTGTCTACTACTTTCTGATCATTGATCCATTCTTAATCTGGAAATTACAAGTCATGCAGACAACTGCAGCCTTACTGTGTTTGGGGCTAGAGGAAAAAAGCTTTCACTGGTCCATTGAAAAAAATCCCTCTATCTTCATCTCTTGTAAAGTTATGAAGGTTCAGAGTATGTGGAAATACATTTTTCCAGAGTTGGAATAGAAAGGGAAATACTTGATCTGGGACTGACATTTTTGGGACCATTTTCTTTGGAATATTTATTTCTGATCTTAGATGTCTCCCACGTAGAACTAAACTGGTGTGGGAGAAGTAAGGGAACAGATAAATAGTCTCATTGTTTGATCTGTGTTAATTTTGAGTTGTCAGGTTTTGGGAACAATTGCACCTTCTCTTCATAGTACCAGTCTTATATTAGTAGCAAGATGTAATATTACAGCTCTCATAGTTGCTGTTGTTGTTTTGCATAACAGAACAAAGTTTGGAAGTTACTTTTTTGGTCTATAACACTTCAGGTCCCCCACCAACATAGCCAGATTTGGATTGGTGCCTAAAAAGTAACTTCTCCAAGCTGTTCAACAAAGCTATTCAGAGAAGAGAGTTTCTAATCCCACACAATGACAGCTATGATTATCACATAAATTTGTCACTTGATGGTTTATTTTCAATGGCTGTTCTTCCTATAGAAACATGGAAGCAAAACAGTAAGCTCTTAATGAGTTGGTCTGCTTATGTTTATAAACTGAACATTTTCAATGCATTCTAGAAAATAAATCTGCCCATATAATTATAGATGATCTGATGTTCCTTTTGCTCCAAGTGCTGTGTGGAAAGAAAATTAATTTTTAAAGCAACTTTGTTTAATTTACCTTGATACTATATGGAATTTTTGAGCCACTGAATTAAGAGGTGCATTTTATTAATATTTTATTATTATTTTAATATATTTTCCAGAGCATTAAACATTTCAGACACCCATTTTTTTCTGCTTCTGTGGCACCAGAACAGAAAGCAAAGATGGTTTAAGTTTCATTTTACTTCACAAGTGTCAAGAGAAATCAAACACCTGAAATGCCAGTTTCCTCCTTCACACATATGTGTTAAATAGAGAAATGGTTAACCAGGCCAGACTGCAAGAGCATTTGGCTAATATCATGGTCTGCAAACTATCTGACCCATCAGTGGTGTGGAGAGATAGCACTTAGGTGCCAGTATAGGGGGACCACATTGGAAACATGTGATGGCTAATGGAGCACACCAAAGAATTCCACAAAAGAATCAGCATGTGTTTCATAGACTACAGCAAAGCATTTGATTGTACAGATCACAAAAAGCTATGGAATGTACTCAAAGACATGTGGGTACCACTAGATCTGATAGTCCTAATGAGGAATCTGTACCAAGAACAGGAGGCCACCATCAGAACAGAATTTGGAGAAACAGAGTGGTCCCCAAGAGGCAAAGGCGTCAGGCAAGGCTGCATCCTGTCACCCTATTTGTTTAACCTATATGCTGAAAACATCATAAGAAAAGCAGAATTAGAATCAGAAAAAGGAGGACTGAAGATAGGAGGAAGCAACATTAACAACCTAAGATATGTGGATGACATCATCATACTGTATTAGCAGCAGAAGAAAAAGATTAAATGCATTCAGTACCAAATTCCTAACGGCCTAAAACAATTCAGCACCGTGTCGAGGCTAAATGTCTCTTGCTTTTTCTAAATCTTAATGATTTAATGGAAAATTACAAAAGGACAGAAAGAAGGTCAGACGCTGCAGACAGGGATTTCCATATTTGATAGGGGAAGGAAGCTACAGAAATGTTTATTCCCTGACAAGTAATTGAGCAGACAGAAGAAAGGCCTCTCCATCATTTGACAGGGGGCAATCATTTTCTGCAAAATCTGCACCCCACATCTCAAGGCTAGCGAGAAGAAATGTGCAGAGAGCCTAGTCTGCATCCCTCACCACTGTTGCCAGACTAAGGAACTGTCTGAGTTGTTTGGGCTATTAAACAAGCAATTACAGTACTGGAGCAAGTTGTTCTTTGTCAGGTGGGGTGAACTTTATCTGAAATTAAATCTACCCATTCCTCCTATCCTGGACATCCATTGTGATGATTTTATTGGCCCATGTGGAAAGCCCAGAAAGCCTAAATACCCTAAAAGCACCATTTCCTATCTGGAAGCTAAGCTGGATCAGTTCTGCTTAATACTTGGATGGCAGACTACCAATGTAGGTTATATTTCAGAGGAAGGAACTGGCACAACCACTTCTGAGTTTTTCTTGTCTAAGAAAACCCAATGAAATTCATGGGGTCATCCTAAGTCAACAGGAGACTTAAAGGCACATACATGAGGGAAAGCACAGAACCTCGTGCTGTTTCTCTGACCCCAAATGTATCCACTCATCCAATACAGAGAAGCCAAAGTCAACTAGATTTTGCCTCAACAAACATGTGTTTCCCCAAACTCTTGCTATAATATCTATGCCGTCTTTTAAAGAGCAGATATAATGATGATAACAATTCAGAGCTACTGTTCTGAAGCATTAATACATCCCAGTTGCTGATCCCAGGGAAATATGCTATATCTGTGTTGGTGTACTCCAGAGCTGTGAAGTAATTAGCTATAAGCAATTAGTTTAATGCAACTGCTTTTCAAATAATGTATTACATTATGACTGTAACTTAATGAGGGACAACTTTGCACCCTTTGCAGTGTGACTTTAATTTTTAGCTATCTTTATAAATATTGAAGGATGTCTTCACTAAATAGAAATACCAGATTGTTCAAGTGTTGCTCATGATGCACCTTCTGTGGCTGCCTTGTGAGCTGCTTTTGTAGATGCTGAGGCAACTACAGTATGAGGTGGACAGGAAACAAATGTATTTTTATTGGGAATGTAATTTTTCACTTATTTCTGTTTCACCAGTGTTCTCTCTGCTGTGTGAGATATTAAGGGTTTATGTGCAACTTTCAACCATTAGTCATATTTCAGAACCTCTTTTGAAAAAAATTGCACACACATAGGAACAATTTTTCTGTGAAGAAAATGTACCTTTTATTGTTTTCTATGAAGAACACAATATTATTACACAGGGAACTGTATTTTGTGCAAAGCATACTTTTTCCTTTGCAGAAATCCCTTGCAGAAATATTGTTTGCATAAACCTCCGCACATTTTCTGCTTTACACGTATTTTAGCACAAATTTTTCTAAGAGAAGTCTGAACTGCGAAGAAACTCAGGACTATCTTTATACAACAGACCACTGGTATGCTGTTTTTGAATTATAAGCACCCCTCCATATCCACGGATTTGTTATCCATATCCACAGATTCAAGCATCCATGGTTTGAAAATATATATTTTTTAAAAATATAAATTCCAACAAGTAAACCTTGATTTTGCCATGTTTTAAAGGGACACCATTTTATTATGCCATTGTATGTAATGGGACTTGAACATCCACAGATTTTGGTATTCACAGGGGTTTCCAGAACCAAACCCCAATGGATATCAAGCGCCCACTAAATTTCTTAAGAGGAACCAAACCATTACTTTTACATTGAAACTATACCTAATCTTTTTGGGGTCCATAGAACTCTAACAGCAACTATCCCTCTGGTATATTCTTTAAATTGACCACAGTTATGTTAAATTCAAGCATGTCTCTTTTCTTGTAATCTACCTAGACTGACCACTAGGTAGATTACCTGATAAGATATGAAAATAATGTTGCATAAACAAATGGTATTATTTTGGGTGCTTCCCCTGGACATGCTCAGAAGATATTGAATTCAGTGAGGCTTGCTTCCAAGGAGTGTCCCATGGCATTGGAGCCATTGCATTTAACATTTCCTTGTTAAATGTGGATGAAAACACATGCATTTTAAAATTCAATGAAGAAATTAGTCCTAGAAACATATGTGACTGTGCAGTTGAAAAAAGCCCAGTTGTCTTTGACCTGGAGAAGAACATACTGGCAAGAATAGGAAAACATCATTTCTTTCTTACTATGTAATTTGCATGTTACGTCTTTCCATGTAAGAGAAGCCTTCTTAATTTAGGTGGCTTTTTCATGCTATGTAGGTTAATGTCTACAGCTGATCTTTACAGCATCTCTTCTCTTGTTTGATTGTTTCCCCTAAAGTATACTGTTCAATGCATTCATTTTTTAGTATTCTGTCGTAGCAGTGGAAAATCTTATTATTGTTGATGTTATTTAGGATACTTGAGAGACTGAAAGAGACAGATTTACTAGGGTTTTTTTCTCGACATTTTTTAACACAGTGACTTTGCAATTGTAAACTGTAGTACTCAGAGTTCTTAAACCTGTCTATTTTTATTTACAGTAAACACATTTGTAGAATTAAGTATATTTGTAGTGGTTTGTACAGTCTCAATCCACAGTGAACAGTAATACTTTCTCTTTAGAAACTGAATTAAGGTTGCTAAGTAACCAGTGAGGCCATGTTCACATAACACAGCCGATGAAATCAGCAAGGAAATTAGTACTTATAAGATTCTCAGGTTATATTTTGCTCATGTATTAAAAGTTACTGTAGTCAGGAGTTCTGGAAAATGCAGTTGTGGCACCAGAGCTCTTTGACAGAGAAGACTAATTGTCTCACAAAACTACAGTTCCCAGAAGTCTGTAGCACTGAACCATGGCAGTTAAAGTTGTGTTAACCTGGATCATTTCTGCAATGGGATGCAGCCTTGGAACCTTATCGCACCCACTTTTTCCCCGTTCTGTTCCTGTTCACAAAGTGGACAGGCCGTGAAACGAGAGGAGGGCTGATACTACTCAATATGTAAATGTACTGTGAACAATTGCTATTGCACAGTGTTATTGGAGAAGACAGCATGTTATCATTTTTGGACCTGGCTGTGAACGGATATCACCACACAGACAGGTCCCTTCCCAAGTGTGACTGGCTTCTCATGGACCTTTCCCTTTATTTTTGTTGTCACAAAATAATGATCATGCTAAACAAATAGTCATTCAAAGAATAAAAGATATGGGATTTCAGAACGAGCTTGGTAGACTCCCACAACATAATAGATTTTTGATAAACAAGGGAGTATGGGAACCTGCAAGTTACCTACAAAAATTAACGTTTCCCAGATAGAGAATTGCCTTTTTCAAAGCCAGATTTAACATCCTCCCATCTGCACTACTCCAAGGCAGATTTAGCAAAGTTCCCATAATTGAGTGCACTTGTCCGTGCGGAGAAGTAGAAGTAGATACTATTTCACATGTTCTGCTACATTGTAAATTTTATGAGGATATCCGGTGAATATATATTGCACCTTTAGTAGAAAAATGGTTGGGGTATCCAGATAATTTTTATGTGAAATACCTACTTCAGGACTTAAATCCTCATATTACATATAGAGCTGCTAAATTTCATGTTGCTGCAATGAAAATAAGACAAATCCAGATAAAAAATATCTCCCTATCTTAAATACATTTATATTTTATTTTAATATTATTACTTTACACTTTTAAGGAAAAATTTTCAGGGGAAATACTAATTTTGTACTTTATTTTAATTTAATTTACTTTATAGTACTCTATTGTACGGAATCATTTCGAAATCCACTGTTGTACTTATGTACTGGGCTTTGAAATCTTTTAAAATGTTGTACAAATAATGTAATTATGAAATGTATAAAATCACAGGAGAGCATAATTTTATATTACTCCATTTTATTTTATTATTGTATCACTTGAAGTTTATTGTTACACTTTGTATTATGCTTTGCGTCTTTTTAAATTTTGCTGGTCATTGACCAAATAAAACATATCCATTCATTCATTCCCAAGTGCGACCTGTTCTTTCCCATTTTTCTGCACTTGTGAAAGAGGATTTAATATCCTTTAAAATTATCATAAAATTATGTATTTAACACCAGCATTCCAGGGATTTCTCATATTGCTTCTTCACAGTGCTATTATTCCATATACAAGAAGTTTAGAAAAAAACTACAGTATTTTCAGATTAATAATTACCCCCCCCCCAATGCAAATGTATATGTATATAGAGAGTGGTCCATCTTCCCACACTGATTTGCTTACATCCACTTGCTATCATTATGTCACCATCTGAATCCTGTTTTCTTAGTAATAATAAAAAAACAGTGTGGCAATAGAGGAAGACTTTCCACTCTGGATTCAAAAAACCTGATAGGACAGAATGACATTAATCCAAACTCTTCAGTGCTATTGAGGAGAATAATTCACCATCCCCTTCTTGGCACGAACAGTAGCAAGAGATGAAGATGATAAGTCAGGAGGGAGGGGTTTCACGCCACGTCATAACACTAGGGTTCGGATGGGGAAGCAATTGGGACACTGTAGATATCGCACACAGTGGGAGTAACGGCTTCATAACATTTTCTGGGAAGGGAAGACGGAATTCAGTTGTTGGAGCAAGATGACATGAATGGAACGGAAAGAGCCCCGGAGAAGAACGTTATGGAAATGAGGCTTTGCAATAAAATCTCTTCTGCTCCGTCCTCATTCAAACGACAAAATGTTACATAAAATGTGTGCGATAAGGTTCTTAGTCAAGACTGGGTACTGCATCATGGTGAAAGAGCTCACCAACAATTCTCCAAAGCCCTCAAGAAATCCCAGATTTAGCATGAGACTGAAATGTCAAATTGTAGCTTTTACAATCTCTACTAAATATTATTTTCATAAAGTTCCTGTTTCTGTGCAAGGCTATTATTGCTTTCCCCTTTGCGTAGCTAAGCACAAACACACAGCAGGCTCAGCAGGACAAGCTGATTGATTACAGAGGCACAGACAAGCCTTACAGTGCTACTTCTTTCTTAGTTCATGCAACAAGTTGACTATTATTGCATTTTCCAATGCTACACCGTGTACAAAAATGTCCAATACCAATAGTGAAATAATGCAAATCAACCCCTCCCTTTAAAGCATGCCATCTTTTGGTGGCTCATATCAGAGTGGGAGAATGAAGGTTTTCTGTTTACTGTGTGACAGTGCATCACAACAGTATTTACAGTTCTAGTTCAAAATAGCCAGGAAGAAGCAGATCTATAAAGCCCATTTAATAAGTAAGGGAGACAGGCATGCAAACATACTGCAGTAGAAAAGGGCCATTAGGAACGTCCCATCACATAAAAAGCCAATCTCTCAATTGCATTGTTCTACTGATGATTCGATAATGGTGAAAAAATGGTATCCATTAGCATAATGTAAAAGGGGCAATTCTCCCACCCTATAAATGTCTGTGTTGCCTGAAATTTGCTCCAAAGTAGTATAGTTTGGGGTGGTGTGAGGGCTTCTAGGGAGGAGAAAGAAACGCCCATTCTGTCAGCATATGTGTGCTAGTGTGATACTGGATTTATGCCATTAATTTTCTTTCCATTTTACATGCTTTCCCAGAAAAATATGCCATAGAGACAAATACTGAGAATGGTGTTTATTTAAAAATATATATCGTTAATCACCATCTATTAAAAATTCTCCAAAATTGCATTAAGGGATTTTATTTTATTTTACAATTATCAAGAGAGTTTTTTCTAGTATTTGGGCAGATGGGGGTCCATGGTAGGGAAAATCTATGCAGATGTACATAATAAACACATACCATGTGTCAGTAAATGCATCTGTTGTTATTAGCCTTGTGGAGGCTCAGATTTGTCAGGTTAATTTCTTTGATAAGTGCAATTGCCCATACTGCATCAAGCTATTTTGAAAGTCCTCAAGTGTTTAGCAATTTCAAGCTGTGCCACAATCAGCAAAAATAATATTAGGTCTTTCTGCTGTAGCTTTTCTGTTTCAAGGGCGCAATGTACAGTCCCATAAAAATGGACAATAGAAGGAGTGCTCTACAGAAATATACATTAACTTGTCATTCAGGCTATAAATTGTAACGCCTCTTTTCAGAATTTTCCAAGTGGAGAGCAGTAGAGCCATGCATGGATATAGGAGCCCAGGTTGCCCCAGCCTGATGACGACTGAATGATAATTTACTGCTGCAGATTGTATGAGAATATAGGTATCCCTACCTCTATCCTTTATATTGCTTTCAGCATCTCACAAGGAATAGGGCCTTAAATTGATGGAACACTAGGATCACGTAAGTTCTCCAAAATTAATATTGCTCTATTCTCAGACTGTTGGAGGGTCTGTAACAACCTCAGCTCCTGAGAAAGATGTTTCCACCATTTTTCAGCCTTGCTGCCCTTTCCTCTACAAAATTCACTTATTAATGTTCACATCACATGGCTTAATTCAATTATGCAGATCAGTGGTTATTTATATCTCATCTGACTTTCTATTTCAATCACAGTATTAATTAATCTGAGCAAGGGGTACTCTACTTTTAAAAATAATTTATAACTTTCTTCATAATCAGATTTGACAGCATTGCTTTAGAGCTGGAATAAGTGTGTGTGTGTGTGTGAGAGAGAGAGAGAGAGAGAGAGAGAGAGAGAGAGAGAGAGAGAGATATATGAGAAAAGCAGATGGGCAGCACTGGATCCCAGAAAGATATCTTACAATTGAAACAGATATATAGTCGGACCTCAGGATCCATGGGGGATCCGTTCCAGACCCCCTCCCCCATGGATACCAAAAAACATAAGACCTCAAGTTCTGTTGTCCCTTATGACTGCATGATATGCATGCACCCACTAGTGTGGCTATGTGCACACACCACCATTGGGGATGCTTAAATCTATGGATGGCAAGCCCGTGAACAATAAGGCTCTACTGTAGTAAAATAATCAAAAAGGGTATTTGTATGATGGTACCCATCAAGCATTGGGGCTTCCTTGGTAATGCCCATTGGAATGGGATATAAACAGCATCTGGGACAGTAACAGAATTTGTGTGATCTAAGAATGGAATTCAGTGGATGGTGCTGTAGGTAAGCATGGTTTTGTCCATTAAGAGAAAGCCATGCAGTGTCAAAACACTGAGTTTGTAGATCCAGAAGTTCTATCTTCTTTTTCCCCAAGCATGATTGTATCACAAGCTTTCTCTATTGGCAGCCTGGCCATGGTAAAAAGGTTGTGTCCCTGAGGAATAAAATGTGTTGCAGTTGGTTGTCCCAGCTTTTTTGTGGTAGTTGCAGATTTCTGTTTGCTGAATACTGTGTGAAGAACAGTGGTGTTTTTTCCTAAGTTTTGCATGCTGCATCTGAGATTCTGGCATTCAATCATATATATGACATTGATGGATTACAAGTTATGTTTTGTTTAATGTCATCAATTTTACTAGTGCTTCTGCTTTTAAATATTGTTTCACACAAATATAAATTTCACCAGGGATAAATGTAACATAGTACAAGGCAGGAAAAATGAAATGTACAAAGATAGGATGGGTGACACCTAGCTTAAAACAGTACATGTGAAAGGAATCTCTGCATCTCTTAGCAGATTCAGCAGCCAAAAAAACCCAGGCAATGTTAGGCTGTGTTAATAGGAGCATAGTGTCCAGATCAAGGAAATAGTAGTGCCATTCTATTCTGTTTTGGTCAGATTTCACATGGAATAATATCAGCAAGCTGGGATGTATCCAGAGAAGGGTGACCAACATGATCAAAAGTCTGGAAAACAAGCCTTATGAAATATAATGAAAGGAATTTGGTATCTATATCTCGGAGAAGAGAAGACTAAGAGGTGACATGATAGCCATCTTTAAATATCTGAAAGACTGTCATGTAGAAGATGGAGTTTGTTTTCTGCTGCTCCAAAAACATGAACCAATGGATTCAAATAGCAAGAAAAGAGATTATACCTAAAGCTTTCCTGAAAGAGCTGTTCAGCCATGGGATAGACTACTTTGAAAGTTGGTTGACTCTCCTTTGAAGGAGATTGACCTCCTTCAGGAATGGATGATGATGATGCATTAGGTGTGAGATTGGGCAGGCATCTTTTAGGAGTGCTTTACTGTGTTTTCCTGCATGGCAGGGGGCTGGACTATATGTGGCCCTTGTAATCCTTTCCAGCTGTAAGAGTCTACATGAACAAATGATGGAACACTTAGATGCACAGTAATGTGCTCCAGGATTTTCAGTTGGTGCTTTGATTTCATCTCTCATCAGCAGCTTCTTAAGAGGAATGCTCATGTGTGTGTGTACATATGCGCATGTGAGTGCATAAATGTGTATTCTTACTGGAGGGAACATGCTATTAGAAGACACAGATTTAACAGTGCTATTCTGTTCTCATCTTATTAATTTGTTTATTTTTGTTATGGTCTAATGATTGAGCAACCCTTTCTCATGCACACAAACTTTTTGTGCTGAAATGTGCACATTCAAATGGGTAGAAATCTGGTTAGATTGCCAGAAACTACAATTTACAAAACAAATAAATGGTATGGAGGTGTTGGATAGCGTTTTTCCCCCTAGTACCAATTTTCAATAGGACTATGGTCTTGCCACTGGCGGGTTATAGACCGCCGCTTTGAGGCGGTCTGCCGCCGCCGCCGTTTGCTCCGTAAGGGAGCCGTCGCAGCCACACTGCGCGGCTCCCTTACGGAGCAAAAAAGAAGCTCCAAAATGGAGCTTCTTTCTGCGGTGCCTCTGTGATGTCGCGAGGCGCCAGGGGCGCATTCGCAACGTCACAGGTGCCGCGACACGTTCGGACGCACAGCGTCCGATACGTAAAGATGGTGCCGGCCGTGTGGAACGGCCGGCGCCACATTGTACGGACAGAGTCCGTATTAGACCCAGGGGCATCTAGAAGAGACGCCCCTTTTTTAAAATGGGACGTCCTGCGGACGTCCCAAGTGCCGGTTTGTAACCAGCCTCTCATTCACAGATTATATGAATTTATCTTGTAAGACTGTGAGATCAAATATATTTGCAAAGCCAATTACTAACTCAAAGCCTTGGTGTGACAGCGTACAATTCATGTACAGAAGCATCATTTCTTTCATGGTCTGAGGTTGTGAAAAGTTAGGTAGCATCATTTCATACAGACAGAGCTGCCAAATAGAAGAAATCAGGTGAGACAACCATGGCAAAAAGCAAAGCAAAACAAAAACCCCAACAACACAAGGTTGCCCCTTGTTGCCGAACAGTCACTTGGTTATTTCAGCTATAATTTCACTTCCCATGGTGCAGTAGATGCAGTAGCCATGTTTTTTGTTGCATGTTCAGGCCTCTTCATCTGCTATTCCCTTCTCTCTGCTCTGATGGTAGACCTGGAATTTATGTTGTTACAAGCAGGTAGAGAAGGAATGAATTTAAAAGGCAAGAAATCAACAAAATATGGTTGAATGTAGAACTAAACAAAATGCAACAGACTAGAAATGTAAAGGACATTTAGCAGGATGAAGATATGCTATGCTGAGTAATTTGTGAATGTTAACTTTTGCAGCTTGCTAATGGGCTTTGTTTTATTTAGGCACAGCCCATTAAATCTGTTCTGTTGCTGATTTAAGTCATTCTAAACTATTTTTAAAGCTTCTAAAGATAGGGAGGCTACAGCTTTCCTAGATAATTTTCTGCATTGCCTAACTATTCTTGGAAGCATCTTCTTATAAATTACTTAGATTCTTCCTTCTTCACTTCCAGCCAAGATCATGCATATAGTTTGAAGTAGAATATTTGGCTGCTATTATTATTGAAGCTGTGAAGCCAATATTTCTTTGAGCAAGGTAAAGGAAAGCAAAAGTTTATTTTCCCTGAGTACTACAGATACAAAAAAATAATAATGTATCTGAACATTTTGATACTGCTAGATTCTCCCAAACAAATATCCAGCTTCTTCCTTCTAGCCACTGTTACATTACCTTCCATATCATTGCTTTCCATGTGGGAAGTATCTTTTCTTGTTTACAGACATTACCTGTGTAGAATGGGATCAGATTGCAGATTGAGGACCATACTAAGGCATTTTGATGCCTGAAGCAAAAACAAGTTCATGCCCCCCAATCCATCTTCCAATTCGACTGACAGATTCTTTCTTTAATGCTGGTGATGAAACAGCATGCTCCCCCAACACACCTGAAGACATCAGGGAAGCATAAAGGATGGAAGAGAAGCTGCTCAGCAAACAACCTTTCTTTCTAGCATCTTACTGCTGCCTCTCATTTGTCTGCCACTGAGGCAGACTGCCATTGGTAGGGTTCTGATTATTTCCAATCACATTATAGGAATCACTTTATATCACTAATACTACACATAAGAAATAATATCCAAAGAGATACACGTGCATAACCAAGAGTAGCAATTTGAAGGTACGTGGGATTCACAATCCCCATGTAGCCCCTCGTTTAGGAGGCACATAGGGACCATGAAAGTCCTCTAATCCCCATTTACCAGGAAACTGTGGTTTCCAAAATTATGTTCTCCTGTCATTTGGGAAGCAGATGGCTGGATGTCCCACCCCACACAAGTGATATTGCAAGGGGGAATTGCAGTGGGGCCCTATCGGTGCCCATTGCACCAGAGATTGTTCACAGAAAGGGGTGAAAATGGCAATCAGCAGCTTTCCAAGTGACAGGGGAATCAGTCACAGTGATTGCTGACCTGTAAGAAGGGACTGGGAAGGGTGTTGGGCCAGAATTCACTGTGTTCACTGCAGAGTCAGGGGCTTTCCCAGCAGATAATGATCACCAATTAGCAGACACTAATCCTCTTTTGCATTAGCCTCCCACCCTGAGGCCTGCCATCAGCACAGAACAATACACATGCAAATCACTCCTGCATTCCCAGGGTCACACAGTATATATAGACCCACTTTTTTTCCAGGCAAGCATTCTCTGAAGATGCCAGTGAAACGTCAGGAAGAAAATCTTCTAGAACATGACCACATAGCCCCAAAAACCCACAAAAATATATTGATACAGTGGTGCCTCGGGTTACGAAATTAATTCGTTCCGTGGCACCGTTCGTAACCTGAAAAGCCTTCGTAAGCCGAATTGCCATAGGCGCTAATGGGGAAAAGCCGCGATTCCGTGCGAAAAAGCCGAAAAAAGCACCAAAAGTTTTTTCGTAACCCGAAAAAACATTCGTAACCCGGAACAATGTTTTCCTATGGGATTTTTTCGTATCCCGAAAATTTCGTAACCTGGGTATTTCGTATCCCGAGGTACCACTGTACCTCTGTTATGGAAGTGACTGACTAGAATGCTAAGCCCTGGACAGGAACCATACCAGGGGTAGGCAACATTTTTGAGCCGGGGGCCGGGTTGCTGTCCCTCAGACAACTGGGGGGCCGAAGCCAAAAAATAAGCAATTAAATAATTTTTTAAAATAAATAAATAAATAAATAAACCGGGACAAATGTAGGATAAAATTTTCAAAGGGAGGACACTTTTTTTTTAAAATGGAGGACGCGCGAAAAAAATTGCTGATTTTTTAAATTTTTAAAATATAAATGCATGTTTCTGAGGCTTCTATAGCCAATTGCCACCCTTGCCCGCCGCTTGCCCCCCCCTTGCCCGCCTCCTCCTGATAGGCCAAAGGCCCCACACCCTCATGCGAGAGGCCAAAGGCTCTGGCGGCAATCGGCGGCAGGACCGGGCTGGGACCGGTCCCAAGGCCTTGCCGGGCCGCATCCGGCCTGCGGGCCGCAGGTTGCCTACCCCTGAACCATACCAAAACTGTATGTACCCTCCCTGGTTCTCACAGATCCCACTTCTACCCTTGGCCAGATAGCTGTATATTCTGCAAACATAATGGAACATATGGCCACAAAGAAGACAGGAAAAAAGCTGGTTCAGAGTAGGACAGGGGTGAAATGTGTTTAGCTGGCATTTTAATACCAACTAGCCTTTGTGTACGGAAATGAAGTGGCAAGTCCAGTTTGGCATTGGAAACTAGCTTGTAGGTGTTGATGAATGTAGAATGCCCCCATGAGGATGTGGTCAGATAGTGTTAAGATATGTGTAGTGTGCCAGGAAGCCATTATCTTTGTTCAATCCATTGTGAGGGACTCTGTTTTGTAGATGAACTCCAATTCTGTTGTTTCTCTTTCTAATCTGCTTTTGTACTTCTTTTGTTCAAGGACAGCTGTTTTGAGGTCTGAGATGGAAAGCCCAGGGAGATTGAAATGTTTTGCCACTGTATTTTGTGTACTCTCATTCCTAATGTCTGATTTACCATATATCCATTTATTCTTTGGTGCAGGGACTGGCCTGTTTGTCTGATGTAGAGTGCTGATAGGCATTGATGACATAGTATGAAATAGTATAGTCTATGAAAGTGCATGCTGCCAATTTCTTTCTTTCAATTAGGCTCTGAGGTGCTACAAGATCTCTCTGCATACTGATTCTACAGACTAACATGGCTGAATATAGCAGTGCAATTCTCCGATCAAAATTCTGAATATAGCAGTGCAATTCTCCGATTAAAAGTTGGATACAACATGTGGATTCATATTGCATGAAAAACAAGGATAAATTGTAAAGAGAAAATGCTTGCAAACCCCAATATGTTAAGGGAAATTGTAGAGAAAAAAATGTCTTTAAAATTCACAAGAATTTGCATGCATGTGGAAAAAAATGACACACTATACTTGCCTGAATGAAAAATATCTTTGTTTGCTTACAGAAGGAAAACATAGAAGAGAATGGAAGTGGTCTACAGTACAAGCTAGAAGCTGATTTCAGATATTCAGACCACTTCATAGATAATTTTCAATGAAGTCCTTACAAAATTGTGCTGAATGGTTAATTCATTTGTTTTCAACTGTTTTTATTGACTTAATTGTCAATTGTGAAGGTCTTTGACCTGACAAGTGACATAAATTTCCCTTAAAAATACAAACAGTCTTGCAAGACAAGTTTGGATTATTTTCCTGCATATTGCAGCATGATTTACATCTCAGGTGCTCATATCATCAGCTCTCAGTGTCTCTCCTCTGTGACTTTCCTGATACAAAAGGTTAAAAAAAGTCTAAGTACAAATTTAGCTATTGAAATGACTTGTAGCATTGCATTGCAGTGGTTTTAAAAATCAATATGTAGGATTAGACCTTCGGGCATCTGTTTGACTCGTAAGAGCTAAAACGCTTTTTCAGAGGTACTAGTATATCTGGTGCTTTCTATTCCCTTAATGCTCCTCAATAACAGACAAAATAATTGTCGTCGTCATCATCATTTTCTCTTTTATCAGGTTTTAAATGTAGCAGTAGAAATTTATTTAAACCTCATTTATTTACTGAGATGACATAAACACTGGGAAACTTCAAAGTTCTTCTGAATTTGATGTTTCTCATCCCACCAATCTACCAAGAAAATCCTGATCAAATAATTACTTTGATTTGCATTTTTACTCTTTGAGTAAAAAGAACATAAATGTATGAAATGTCCAGCATTCGTATTTTACAGAAGTTTGCAAATATTCTGCTTGACACTGAATAGAATCATTAATGGTAATCACAGCAAGGACCTTATGAGGCATTTAACCTAGTCTCTATAAAATGGGTCTCCCTTCACTAAAGTCAATGCGACCATACAAATCTAAGAAGAGGCATGCTTACACAATCCAAAGGCCAGTGTAACACAACATTTATTCACATTGTGGTCAGAGAAAAATGCATTGGCAACTTCCATCTCACATTGTCTGGTAACTGATACACAGAGACATATCCTTCTGATACTGGGATTGACAGAGCCATCTTGACTAAAAGCCACTAATCTCTCCATCTTCCATGAACTGGCAACCATAGCTATATTTTGTGGATGTGAATTCCACAGTCAATTGGTGCTCATCTTGTTTTGTCCTCAAGAACTCCACAACATTTAATTTGGATTTTCTTCCACTACTTTAGTTAATCAAACTCACCTAACTTCATTCTACTGGAAACATCCCCCACTATTGTCTGTTCTTAGAATTAAATTAAGTTTCTTAAACTCGCAATCTATTCTGAATCTAGAACAGCCTTGCTAAATAAATAATAACCTCTAGCAATAACAACTGCTCACTGAAACACTTCTCTTAACTCTTTCAAACAACCCCAAAATCTAGGGGAAGTTATGTCCTGTTTTTAATTTCATTTTAATTACTAGTTAGCCTATGCTTAATCCCAAAAAGGAAAAGCAATTCTGCTAAGTGTGGCCCTGTTTATGCTTTCAGCATTATCCAACAGTGTTACTTTTGTTTCTTCTTAAGTTATTCTTTGGATATAAGATAAGGCATTCTGAAGTAAATGTGCACTTTGGCCGCAACTGCACTGCAGATATAATCCAGTTTGACACCACTTTAACTGCAACACATTGCTATGGAATTCTGGGGATTGTAGTTTGTTGTGGCACCATTGCTCCCTGACAGAGAAAGCTAAATGTCTCACAAAACTACAATTCCAAAAATTCCTTAGCATTGAGCCATGGCAGTAAAATTGGTGTCAAATTGGATTATGTATGCAGCCTTAGTTGATGTCTTTAGATCTTTCATATAATCTTGAGAATTTAAGGACAGATCTTGCTGGATCAGAACCTAAGCAGAGATGTAATTCTTTGCTAATTTCATTCTCAAAGGTAGCAATGAGTAATTGCACAAATTTTCCTCCCACTGTTAGAAAGTCTTTGAAAACTGGACAGCTTTTAATTACTATACACAGTCTGGGACTTATTCTATATAAGATTTGCATGTGGCTGTTTGCTTTGATCAGAAAACAGCATTTTCTGCACAGGAAACAGCATTTTTGCGCAGAAAATATTTCTGCGTGTAAATATTATTTTCAGTGCAGAAACTGCTATAATGGAGGTTTATTCTGTGCAAAATTGACATGGATTTGTGTGTGTGTGTGTGTGTGTATACAGAAAACAGAATTTTCTGCACAGAAAATAGTATATCTGTTGAGAAACCATACGCAATGCCTCACAAAAAACAAAGACTACTTACATTTGAATTTTGCTCAGACTGAAGTCCTAAACTGTGCAAGTTCTGATTATTCCCAGATTCTCATTGTTAGAGTTTCTTGACACTGCAGAAATGTTTCAAGCACTTTTTAAATATTTTAATACTCTTTCCATCCCTAAGCACAGGCTCATCTAGTGCAAGGACTGGAAACTTTTAGACTGGAAGTGTTTGCTTCTCCAGATATAACTACAATCCCTTACCATTGAACACTGGCTGCCCCAAACATCAAGGGCATGATAAAATGTCCCTCCAGCCAACAGTGCATTGCTTATAAAAATGGCTGGTAAGACTGCTAAATTCACAGCGGTGAAGGTGAAGTGGTAGCTGTTCCCTGTTGTTTGTCCATTTAAATGTCCTAGCCAACAGCCATTGATAAATCTATCCTCTACGAAAAATTTCAGAGGCTATTTTGATTTTTACTCATTTATTGTCATTAATTGAACTTCACAAGAAAATTCCAACCCCCAAGCCCCAAAAATGTAAATGTAAAATGTGCTTAGGGATGGAAAAAGTAAGGAAGAAAGAAAGAAAGATGTAACACATAAATGGGTTAATACCCCCCATACTACTCTGTGTGGCACAAACTCCTCTAGGGAGTGAGAGAATGGAATTGTGATGAATAGGAATAGCTGTACTTGCTGATTACAACTTGGTGTGGGAATTGCCTTGATAGCAAGAAGTGCTGTTGCTGCTTCTTCAAGAACGCTCTTTTAATGAATAATGCACAGGCATTTCTGCAAGCTGTAGCAAAGCTTTTATGCTAGTGCTGCTAGCACACAAACCCTGTGACTTTCCGTGTTGTGCAATTGAGAATTTTGTTGGGTGTGTATGTGTTTTGCTTAATACAAGACTCCAAATACTTGTTTTCTGTTTCAAAAATCATAGTCAGATATTGCTGAGCTATTTATCACCACCAACACCACTGTCTTTATGTAATGAGGAGAAACTATTGATCCCTTTGAATGGGAGTTTTGGTAGAGCACATTCTGTGCTATTTATTTCTAGCAGTTGTTAAACTGTAATTTGAAACCCACCAGTGATAGGTTAGATGTCCCATTTCATTCTTAAGTGATCCTGATGTTCAAAAGGATAAAACAGTGGAGGGAAATCTTTGAATGGTAACCAGTCCCTCAAAAATGGTTTCTTCAGAAATACAAATGGTGTGAGAAATATTTCCTGGTATGCACAGATTTTCCCACATGTTCATATTTTTTGTTAAATTATAATCACAGAGGACAAGTCCTGCAACACTTTGGCCTGTTACAGACTGCCAAAATAAAGCTGCTTCGGGTCTCTTTGGAGGCATGTTATTTAAATAATGCATGGGTCCTAAGAGTCCGGAGGTCACACCAAAGCCACACTCCATTCCTAAGCGCTGGAGTGCAGCTTTGGTGCAGCTTCCAGATTCTTAGGATGCACGCATCATTTAAACAGCATACCTCCAAAGAGACCTGAAGCAGCTTTATTTTGGCAGTCTGTAACATTTCTAAAGGTTTTCCAAATGCTCTCCCTTGTGGAAAGTAAATGATGCACAAAGAATGAGAAAGCCCATATGGACTTCACTGCAACAAAAATTAATTTGAGAACCACTACTCTGTTACATAGTCAAGGGTATTCAGAAATGTAAATATAAGCTGAATCTGTCACACAGATTTCTATACTATCTGAACTTAACACCCTTCAAACACATTGTAAGGGCTCTGCTACACCTTATCTTCTTTTTGGGTGAAATATGCGAAGATGCCCTCCATTGACTTGTCCAACTGAACTGTTATAGCTCCCCTCCAAATCCTTGCAAGTTTGTCAGCATCCTTTTAAAACTGTGAGATAGCATTGAACACAGTCCTCCATAATATGAATTCAATCACTGCAGAGCAATATTTCACAAACCTTGGACAGTGCAGTGCTTCTCTTCATACAACCCAGAATAGCATTGATTTTTCCCCTCTCTCCCTGTGCTGTAGCGTCATGTTGTCACCTTGCATTCAGCTTGTCAATACTCTCTAGGTCTGTCTCAGTTGCTGACACTGCATTAACTCATGCAGTATGTGTAGAATTTCAGGACTGTAACTCCCAGTTACCCTGGTCAACATAGTCAGTGCTCGGAAATGATGGCAATGGCAGCCAATAACATCTGCTAGGCCACTCAGTTCCCTGCCCCATCTGGAGAGATATGGTTCATGATGATATCTGATTATTTTTCTTTGGCTTTTCCAAATAGAGTTTGTTAAAATAAGTTGAAAACGTCACTGTTTCAGTATCCTAGCTTTAGGATATTTTATTTATTTCATTTTTTAATTTGCCTTTTAATAGTTTTTATGGTGCATTTGAAACAGGATTTTTATTTAAAGACTTAAGCTGCAGTTGAGCACTCATTTATTGTCATTAATTGACACTAACATAAATGACACAGCACAGGTGGTTGTGGTTTCTCAGAGGTTCCTATAAGTGTGTCCAGAGTCCAGCCATTCCACAGCTCTCTTTCTCACTTTTGGGTATGTTGAGCGTTAATTGGCCATCATGAAATGCTCAGTACTTTGGCACCCATTATGCATTCATTATGCATAACTGTACTATTTAGTGTAAGTTTGCTGGCTTATATTTATGCTCTGCTGAAAGACTGCATGACCTTGGCTTTATGGTATACACACTTGATAGCTACTAGTCTCATTAAACCTCAATGGACTCACCTCTGAGTCAACATACATAGGATAGATTGCATTGTTAATTTTCAAAAAGGACATCCACGTTTGTTTACTTTCATCTTGAAAGCCTTAAGAGCTCAACTATAGCTATATACAGAATTTATGATCCTTGTGTTTGAACAAACCAAAAGGGAAATAGATGCTTTCTTCACCCCCAACATCCCAGTTCCAGTGAGATCTGCTGCTAGCGAACCTCTGCTGGGTGGGAGGTCTGAAGGGAGAATACAAACTCATTTGGATAAACATGCATAGGCATCTTTATGTCACTAGGGTTCACAGCCATGCAGCTGAGAATCACAGACATGTAGAGGAGCCAACACACAAGCCTAACGTGTATCTATGCATGCAACTTTTATATCCCAGCTTTTCTTCAGTCTTCACAAGAACCTGTCAGGCTGAGCAGATGTGGCTGCTGTGAGTTCACCCAGTAAGTTTCACAGCTCAGGGCATGGGATGATTAAAAAAATCCACATTTTGTTCTTGTTCTTTTTGATTTTAAACTGGGGTTAAAATAAACCAAACTGGGGAGGTGATATAAAAAGAGTCTGATCATACTGGGAGCTGTCAGAAAATATTCTGTGATAAACACAACATGTATGGATCTCCAAAACAAACAGGAACAAAATCTGGGACTGACTTTTTAAAAAGTATTTTTATTGGACTCAGCAATAAAAATCTGCATGCTATATTAACATTTGAACAGAGTCATTGTATCAAATACTTCCCACCTTCAGAGAGTTGGTGCTAAATAATTCCCTCGGGCTTTCCTTTCTATCTTCAGAATTTGGCTTCTATTTATGTGTTAATTTTCCTAAATGTCATGCTATTATTCTTCAGCAATAATTTTCCATTCAAATAACAAAAGTATCTAAAAGTTACTATTAGTTGTCCATATAATTGTTTGTCATATGTTACTACTCAGAACCAATTATACATTTCACTTAACATTATATTTACATTACTTGATCGTTATATATTTGCTTAGTTTCAAAATTTGAATTTTGAAAATCTGGGACTTTTTAGTCTTTTTAATCATTCTGCATGTGTCTAGCATCCATACCACTAGGCAGGATCAGAATGCAGGATGCTCTTTTTTGAACTTCCACTCAGTATGCAAAGTTTGAAATTGGAGCTGACAAGGACATTGGGGACCCATCACCCTATACACACATTATTGAAAAGCATGAAGAATTTCAGTTGCAGAGCTTGTGAATAGTGCGTTTCCATTTATTTGTGTGATTCACTGCCGGTAACTGTTCAGCAATTCTATCCATACAAGATTAGCTGCAGCATGCATCAGTTTTGCTACAGTTTATACTTCTGCTCAGCGACCTGCCTGAACAATAGAGTTTATGTGGTATATTCTGCTATCAGTGTGTGTGTGTGTGTATCTGACATTAGAAGGAAGACTGATTGACTGGTGATGAACTTTATTAAACCATCTTGAAATCCATGATGTTACAACAGTATGAGCACAAGAGAAATGCATGGCCTCTGTTCTACAAATTGTGCCAAAACTGCATTATTCGTATACTTCAGAAAGCAACACAAATGGCCTCCTTGGGAGACCCTTACAGAGCTATGTGAAGTGACTTAAAAAAACAACACTGTGCAAAGTGTATAAAACAATATTGCACCAGCTTTTCTGGATTAGTTGTTGCAGCATGAAGTGTTACATCTGAAGGTTACAAATGTCCCAGCTACTACATGGTCATCATATCTAGGCTGTGATGGGATGGACATGTTTTGGACATGGAAAACCCTCTTGCTGGCTGTTTGCTATCTTTTTCTATTTCACCCCACACCATCTTGTGAATCAGATTTTGCATACATGGAACACAGTGAGCATTGCTTAACAAGAGTCATATAGGCGGGATACAGACCGCCCCTTTGGGGCGGCCTGCAGGCGCTGCAATCGCTGCCAGATCAGAGCCTGAGCAGCCACAGTGGCAGCCCCAGAAGCCCCAATCCGCTGCTTTTCCAGGCCTCAGGGAAGCGGCAAAACATCGCTTTCCCCCGGGCTGGAAAGGGGTGTCTTTGGAGCTTCATGCCTCAGGACACCCCGGGGACCCGGTGCCAGGAGAGACTCCTGGCTTCGTTCACGCAGCCGTTTTGTGGCTGTGGGAACGAGGCACTCCCCAGGAAGGAGCTCCATTTTGGAGCTCCTTCCAGTGCTGCTGTTAAGCCGCCAAAAGCGTCCTGATGCAGCGTGAGCACGTCACGCCTGCACCGCACCGTTTGGATGCAGCGCAGCCATCACGTCAGAATGGCGGTGCCCATCTGTACAGGGCGCCGCCATTTTGACGTACAGAGTATGTGCTAGGGTTGCAGGGCATCTGTAAAGGATGACCCGAGGCAACCCTAGCATTTGCGTCGGCCTGGATAGCATCATATTCAGCAAAATGAGTTGCAGGGACTTATATTCTGCCTGATGAGCTTTGCTTAAATGAAAGTTAGCCTAGCAAATGTGACACTTTTGGTTAATAACTAAGAATTCTGCTCTTCTTATGGCCATCTGTTCTCAGTGGAGGCTGCTAGAATGCCTAAAGCAAGCCCTTAACATACAGTCACAGCAAAGATTTTGTTTTGTTGTTAACTGTGGTAATTGCATCTATTAAAGTCTAACCAGCAACTGCATCAGGGTGTATTTACCTTTACTTCAGCAGGGGATGAGGACCTTTCCATTGCCCTCCTCATGCGGTGTCAAACAGCCTCCTTTTGTGTGTGTGAAAGGAAGAAGGGGAAGTAGCATGATTTGTGGATTCAATATGCTGCTCAGCATCTGCTGCTTGGAAATAGCTAAGAAGGTCAATGAATTCTTCACATGCAAGAGTTGTGATAAAGAGGCCATCTTACTTCTGCCACCACCTTCACATGAGCTCTGGTTTCAAGAAGACAACAAGGTTGTCAGGGTAAAGACTGGAGACAGTACATGTACCTTTAAGGGTTGTGTGGAAAGGCAATTTCAGCAGATGCCGTTTGTCACACAAGGAGATGGCAAGCAATGGGTGCGCTCAAATTTTGACTCCTATACAGCCATTAAAGGGACAAGAACTGTTTCCAATTTTCACTCTGCAACCTATGTTCACTTTAACTACGTAAGGACTATAACAAGCTAGCATGACTTTATCTTGGCACAAGTCTTCTTCTTGTTGTCTGCTTTCAAATAGTTTCTGACTTATGGTAACCCTAAGGTCATGTGGTTTTCTTGGTAACGGTGCAAATGGTGAAAATAATCCCATTAGAATGTGGGTTGAATCTTTGTTGTCCACATGCATTTTGAATGTACCTTAGTAAGTTGAGTGAGGGAAGCTGTCAAAAAATCCACTTAACTCAGGATAATTGATGTCGGGGGTTTTTCCTGATTTTTCCTAAAAGATTCATATCATAATGTGAACGACAAAATCAGAATGTGTGACTATGGTTATTCAAAGTCATGCTAAAAAACACAATCTACATACCCCTTGGAAAGATTTGTTCAGAGCAGCTTTGCCATTGCCTTCCTCTGAGGCTAAGAATGTGACTTGCCCAAGATAACCCAGTGGATTTCTGAATCTGAGTGGAGATTTGAACCCTGGTCTCCCAGTGTCCTGGTGCAACACTCAAACCACAATACCATACTGGCTCTCACCAATCCTATTAGTATTCATTAAATTAAATGTAGCTTTTCAGCCTCTGCACATATTTTCCCCTTCCTTTCTTCATCTTGCAGAGGTGTTTAGTCCATGAGTACAGCATGTAAGCTCCTGTTGTAGGTCTGGGTTAATTTGTGGTACTTGTTAGACACATAAAAACGTTTATTTTGTTTACTGATTATGACATTTTAGGGGGGGGGGCTTGCTTCATTTCTTTTTAATTTGGTTTGAACATGGTTGTGAGCCATGTTGATTACTATTTTTGGAAGGAAAACATGTAGCAATTAAATGCATGCATAAACTTTACTCATTTGAGGTTCTAGGCAGCCATTAAAACTAGTTCTCTAGTTTCTGTGGATATGAGGTCAGCACACTGGTGTTCCACAGGCAATCAACAGCATGGATGGCAAAACAGTTTAAATAAGATGACAACCACCTGAAATCGAAAAGAAGTGGTAACAGTGGCCCATCATGCATTATTCTCCACAGTTGGAAAATTTACATTTTTGGTACATAATTCCCTAGCCATCATGGACAGTGGGAGCTGTAGCACTAGGATGGAAAGTAACATTTCCAGGCTCTGATCTTTTCTAGCTAAGGCTGAGTTTTGTTTCACTTTGATTTTGATTAGAATGTATTAAAATTCTCAAACGTGGAATATGAAATGTGAATGCGAAAACTGAAAGTGACTGACAGTTTCTGGTTCTGACCCTTCCAGGCTTTTAAACTGGAATTTTCAGGGCTTCTGCATAGAATAATACAACTTTCAAGCTACAGATAAATGTGAAATTTTATGTACTCACAGAAGGTGAGATCCAGGAGGCCTTATTGTGCAAACTCTACAACTTTGCTCTGGCACACTCTAAAGAATGTTGATATAATTGGCCTTTATCTCATCTAGCTAATAATGGCAAGCTTACTGGTGGCTTGGCTTGGGCCAAGAAACTACTTAGGCAGCTCTTTGTGGGAAATAGCTACCGATGTTGACTTTAAGCATACTGCCAATTCTTTTCTTTTTTTCTGATATGGTTAAAATTACTGGAGCCATGTGAGGGAAATTGTTCAACTGTATGTATCCTTCCTAATGAGTCTGTGATCATATAATAAAACTGAATTAAGCTGAACTTTGTACAGACAGCATGAGCCCTCCATTCCTCTCTGCACTGTTCCCTTGTGAATGCTCCATTGACCTATAGCAAATATAACAAGAGGAGTTCAAAGCTCCCCACCACCAACAACTTGGAGGTAGATAAGGTATGGGGAATCATCCCTACTGTTTCACTGTATTGAAAAGCTCGCCACACTTCAGGGAAGGTCTCTGCTGTCTTCCTCTGATTGAGGATGATGAAGAAAACTGAGATGGCAGGTGTTTTGGTAATTCTGGTAAGGCTTTACTGTATATTTACACTGCCTTGTTTATGTAGTTTGCAGGACATGCCTTGTTTGTGTAGTTTACAACGTGTGCAGACACTGTTGTCTTCCATTTGCAGTACACTCATTTCTGTCTGTCTGTCTGCCTTCCTTTCTTCCTTTCTTGTAACAGGGGCCATATCTGCACTGGCTAGGATACTCAGGAGGCATCCCAGGGTTTCCTGGCCCCACAGCTGCTGTGACCTCCACCCCCCCCCCCCGTTACGTTGGCTTCTGGCTTCTGTTTCTGTTCCATGGCAGATGTTTACCCAGGTGTTCCACTGGGCTGTCCAGAGAATTGTCCGCCACTATGAGTCTCTCATTTCTGAGATCAGAACAAGGTGCCCAGTTATGATCACATTCTGGGTGCCTTGTTCTGGCCTCAAAAAGAGTGACCCACACTGATGGTGGACATGCCGGACATCCCAGTGAGATACCCTTGCAGACAGCCTCTGTGACACAGTAACAAAGAGCTCAGAACACCCAGAGCAACCAGTAAGCCCGTTTGTTCTGTTTTAACCATTTTATATCCCAGTTGTGGAGTGAAGCACATCCAGAATGTTTGCATCAGAACCAGAACCAGGGTTTGGGCCACGTGTCCATGTCCTAATGTGTGGGCCAATTCCAAACAGGGACAATGCCAAAATATGGGGGGGGGGGGGGCTTTTGACCATGAAGACAAAGCTAGAGAAAATCTGTTAAGAAAAAAAGGCTGAATATGTTTACCGTGCCTTTTAACTGTAAACAATAAGAGACCCTCCTCTAGAAGCACTCAAATGGTAAAAATATGGGCTGACCTTCTAGTTTAATCCATACATTCCAATTCATTTGATATAACCTTTCAGAACAGGAGACTTTTCTGCCTGCTTTCTGCAATGGCGTTGGTAGGTGAGAAGGTGAAATTATTAAAAATGATTAAACACTGCTGTCTGCCCCATCCCTAAGGGTCTGGTAACCTCCCCTGTGGCTGGAAGAGGACTGAGAGATTGAGGACTGGCAGAAGGGAAAACTAGGTCTAGCTTATGTAGGAACAAAAAGCCCTGGCTCTGCCAAACCCCCTCGAGGAATGAAAAGAAAATGATGACTGAAAAATGCCTCTTAGCTGTTTTCCTGCAACCTTTCTTAGACCTGGAAGGTTATCGCATGGGGGCAAAACCATCCCCCGATGTGTTCTAACGAACATGAGCACGGGCGCGCACAGAGCGTGATGGGAACCCGATGGGAACCAGAACGCTAGTTTACCGCACGGTGGAACGCCGCCGCTGCCGCGCCGCCTTCGTTCCCATCGGGTTCCCATGTGTTCCAGGAGGGCCCATTTCTGGGAACCTTTTGAAAACTGTTCCCAGAATGGCACCTCCTGGAACACATCGGGAACCCGATGGGAACGCCGGCAGCACGCGGCGCATTCCACCGTGCGTAAACTAGCGTTCTGGTTCCCTCGGGTTCCCATCCCACTCCGTGCCGCCCACGCTCGTGCTCGTTAGAAACACATCGGGGGATGGTTTTGCCCCATGCGATAACCTTCACAGTGTTCATTGTCTTTGTCTCTGTTAGAACATTTGTAGAGACTCTCCCTGAACAATTTAGAGATTGCTGTTGGAGATGTTGGAGATAGGAGGCTCATTGATTCACCTCAGGGTTAGAGTAGCAGTGTGTTAACACATTTTAAAAAGAGGTGCTCTCATGTGGTGAATAGGCTGTTGGTCTTGCCTCCATTTTTTGCACTTAGTGTGATTTGTTTTGTGACTGATCTTTGTAAGATAAACATAGCTTAATTTGCCAGTCTAAGGCATCTGAAAACGTTTTTCTCTGGGAAAACATTATTTTACAAGAATGTGTTAGGGAGCACCTAACTCTAAAAGCACCTAAAAGCAAACAGTCCCATCTATGGTAGCTAAGTAGAGTATGTCCTGGTTTGTAATTGGAAGTGAGACCTCCAAACAATACCATGTGTGTAGGGTACACACACTCATCTCAGAGGAAGGAATTGGCAAAACCACCTCTGTGTTTTCCTGGCCTAGAAACCCCTACGAAATTCATGGGGAACCGACTTGAAGGCACACACTACTGCCCTACATTTGACTCTATTCTGTGTAGTGTGAACACAATATTTACATGTATGATGGTCTTCCCCAGGCTTTGTCCTTTTGCTCAACAAAGAAATGCTATTTATTTATTTTTTTATTTAAGATATTGTACCCTGGCCTTCCAAAAAGAAAACAAACAAACAACAAAATCTTTTATAGGCCGGTTACACACCGGCAGTTGGGCGTCCCAGGATGTCCCATTTAAAAAAGGGGGTCTCTTCTAGAGCCCCTGAGTCTAATACGGATTCCAACGTCGCGCGCGCTAATGACTTCACGAATGCGCCCTTTTTTTTTCTTTTTGCTCCGCGCGGGAGCCGTGCGGTTTGGCTGCTGCGTCCACGCGGAGCAAAGCGGCGGCGGGCGGTAGACCCCTCAAAGCGGCGGTTAGAACCCGCCATGGTTTGCTTTACAGTTAAAATTAAAAGACATATTTTAAAAACATTAAATATTCTGTACAATTCAGCTGTCTTTGTGGTTTAATGCTGAGACAGCTTATGAAGGGCATAACTAGGGTGGTGTGGACATGCCAGTGGACTCGAGGATTGGCTCATCGGTGCACTGGGTCTGCAGTCCAGGACTGCTGGCTCTGCTGGCTGGGTGTTAAGTAACCTGCCAACCCAGGTCCAGAAGATGATGATGCGATGATGATGATGATGATGATGGATGATGAATGATGTGATGATGGATGTGATGATGATGTTTATTTATATAGAGCATCCATGTACATGTTGCTTTACAACAGTTACAGTCTAAAACATTATAACTATCAGTGATATAAAATACTAAAATCAATTTAAAATGACGTGGAGAAAAACACTACAGTTCGCCCGCATTTATGCAGGCGTGCCATATTCGGCTTCCAGCATAGCTGGAAGCCTGCGCTAGAATAGCCTCGGCGCATCCGGAAGAAGTAAGGGGCGTGCGCCTGCGAGCATAACCCCATTACTTCTAAAAACACGTATGCCGGAGCCATTACTTCTAATGGGGTTCCAGCATACTTTTTTTTCCTTATGCAGGGGGGTCTGGAATGAACCCCCCCCCCATAAGGAAAGGCGCGCAGTGTATACACAAACATAATGAAATAAAAACAAAACAGCCAATACAGATAATCAATAAAACTAAAGATATAAAAACATTAATCTGCAATTCCAAAAGTTTTAGAAAACAAAAAAGTTTTCAATTGATTAAAAACAGTGAGGGAAGGAACAATTTGCGTTTACAGGGGCTATTGAAACAGGAAGGGGCATACCGTATCTCATGTATAAATCTAAAATTTTTGTCAAAAAATGATCCCAAAACCTGGGTCACTACCACCTTTCAATGTAATAATGGTCCTTCACTCAAGAAGTAACATCCCCCGGTGATGGCAAGACTGTAATGTGTCTGGAAGCAATGACCCCTCCTGCTCTCTCATCCATCCACCCTTTGGGTGAGCACTAACAATTATGACTGCCAGAATTTTGTAGGTCTTTGGCATCATTTGAACAGCAGTTTTCAACCTGGGGTTGCGACCCCTTTGGGGGTGAACAACCCTTCACAGGGTCGCCTAAGACCATCAGAAAAACATATATCCGATGGTTTTAGGAACTGACCAAGGAATTTATGGTTGGGGTACCCAAATGAGGAACTGTATTAAGGGTTGCGGCATTAAGAAATTGGGAACCACTGATTTAGATCCTTTGTGCATGCCCATAGGTTTTTACACTGACTTATCACGGGTCATATCACAATCCATAATTTTGGTCCCCAAAACCTGCCCTTGACTTATACATGAGGTCGACTTATACTCAAGTATTACGGTATTTAAAATATCTGCACCGGGTGTGAAATATACTCCAGTTGGCCCTCCTTATCCCCTGATTTTTTAACCACTGATTCAAGCCTCCACAGCTTGAAAATATTTTTTAAAAAAAAGTATATATAGCAACCTTGATTTTGCCATTTTTATATAAGGGACACCATTTGTATTTAATGGGACTTGACATCCATGGATTTGTTATCCTGGAAGGTCCTGGAAACCAAACCCCAGGGATAACAAGGGCCCATTGTAGGTTACGCCACTGAGCTAGATCTATCCTATGTCTGATTTATGTTACAAATCAGGAACCACTTGGCCTCTCAAGGCAAAGCATTTAACATTTGACCAAACTGCCAGTACTTTGACATCTTCTTGAGTGTCACAAGCTGTACAATTGATTCTCCCTTCGACATTCTGAATGACGAGAACAGACAATTCAGTAAATATCAATTGGTTAGAAGGAAATGGTCTTGCAGGTTTTCGGGCTTGTGTGAATGTTGTATTTTTGCTACCCAAATTCATCTCTTAGTTATGAAGACTTTTATCACAGACACCTCACCCAAATCTTTCTTTCACTGGTATTACATAGCACTGTGTGGGAGAATCATTTCTGGCGCACGGGGGGTGAGGGGGGGAGACCTAGAACCTGGAACAAAATAATAGAATCATAGAGTTGGAAGAGCCTAAAGGGCCATCAGTCCATCCCCCTGCCATGCCGAAGACATAGTCATAACACCCCTGAGGATGGCCATCAACAACTCCAAAGAAGGAGACTCTAAAACACTCCATCCAAAGGAGTGTGTTCCACTATCAAACAGCTCTTACTGTCAGGAAGTTCTCCTAATGTTGAGGTAGAATCTCTTTTCCTATAGCTTTCCTTGTTCTGGGTCCTATTCTCTGGAGCTGCAGAAAAACAAGCTGCTCCATCCTCAGTATGACATTCTTCAAATATTTAAAAAAGGATATCAATCACCTCATAACTTTCTCTCTCTGGGTTAACATCCCTGGCTAAGTTGCTCTCATAAGGCCATGTTTTCCAGACCCTTCACCATTTTTGTCACCCTCTTCTGAAACACACTTCAGCTTGTCACATTTTGCTGCCCAGAACTGGACATAGTATTCTAGGTGAGGCCTGACCAAAGCAGAATAGAGTGGTACTATTTACTTCCTTTGATCTAGATACTATACTTCTACTGATGCAACCTAGAATCACATTTGTATTTTTGATGTAGTTAGCAGCCACTTGTTGCTTCTTTTTGCATTTGACTTTTAAAAGATCCTTCCACTTGACAGTAGACCTTACATCAGATTGCTGTGATGTTTCTGTTCTCAGTGGACTTTTTTAAACAACAGTTACTGTTCATATCATGGAAAGCTCAAATCTATGATGTATCAAAATACTTCTCTCTATTTTGGGTTCATATTTCCCATTTAATTAAAAAGCTAACATAAAATATGCCTGATGTAGTGTTTGATATGTTCAAAAACTAGTAAGCCTGGTAACGGAAAAGACTCGGGCGAGGAAGCGGGTCCTGCGACGGCTACTAGAGCCAGCTGGCAGAAACACCTACGCTTAGGCGACAAGGCTCTCCTAGACCACCTTTTGGAGGAATGAGAGGCGATACGAGAGCAGCTAAGAACTCGTTCTATGGTGCTCGTGTCGCTCCGCGGAGTCGCTCCAGCAGAGTTTTTAGGGTGGTTAGGGAGCTAACTCAGCTCCCTTCCACCCTGAACCAGATCTTGAACCTTCTAGGCCTGCTGTGACCAATTTAACAACTTCTTCGCGGATAAAACCTCTCGGAATAAGCGAAGGTTTTAACGCGCATTAGGGCACGAACCAAGGTAGGGCATCCAGAGCTCCGTGGACTCCATTAAACTGGATCAGTTTGGTTGGTCAGTACCGATGATGTGGACAAGATCCTTGGAAGCGTTCGAAGACAAACCTGTCTCTCTGATCCCTCCCTCGTGGCTGCGGCTCAGGGGGGACCAGTGGTAACCTCGATGTTACACCGGATCATTAATACATCTTTGAGGGATGGGCAATTTCCATCCAGCTTGAAATTGGCCACTATAACCGCTGTTAAAAACGCCTCTCCTCAACCCCCTGATGCATAGTAAGCTAGGTCTCGCTGCTGCCATTTTTAGGGAAGGTGATTGAGAGGGCAGTGCACTCCAGCTTAAATCGGTCTTGGATGAAAGGATTACTGGATCCATTTCAAACTGGCTTTCGGGCGGGCTAGGGGTTTGAGACGGCATGGGTCGCCTTGGTGATGATTCCGTCTGGGCTCGACAGGGGAAGCGTGTCCCTGTTGGTGCTCTTGGACATCTCGCGGTTTCGATACATAGACCATGGTTCCTTCTGAGCGCCTGGCGAGGTGGGAATCGGGGCACTGCGCTCCAGTGGTTCCGTTCCTACCTCTCTGGGAGGTTCCAGATGGTGCAGCTGGGAGACGTGTGCTCCTAAGGGGCCCTCAGAACTGGGGTCCCTCAAGGAGCCATTCTGTCTCTCCATGCTTTTCAACATTTACATGAAACCGCGTGGGAGAGATCATCCGGAGACATGGGGTGCGGGGTTATCAGTACGCTGTGACACCCAAATAGTCTTCTCTATGTCTCCGACTGATGCAGTGACTGAGGATGGCGTCTCTCTCTCTGTGGCCTGTCTGGAGTCGGTAATGTGCTGGATGAGGAAACCGACTCAAGTCTGAATCCAGAGAAAACGGAAGTACTTGTGATAGGTTTCCTGTGTCCCGGAATGGCGGTGGTTCCACCTGTCCTGAAACGGGATCACGCTTCCTGTGAAGGACTCCGTGCGCAGTCTGGGGTGCTTCTCGATTTGTCGCTTACCTCCGCTCAGTGAATGCGAGGTCAAGAGCACCTGTTTCAGCTTCGGCTTATTCGCCCAGCTGCGCCCATATCTGGCCCAGGGGAGACCTTGAACGGTAGTACATGCTCTGTAACCTCTCGATTGGATTTCTGCAACGGCGCTCTACATGGGGCAACCCTTGTACCACACCCGGAAGCTACAGATGGTACAGAAACATGGCAGCCAGACTGGTCAATGGCAATTCCCGGCCAGTCATATTACACCTGTACTTAAGATCTACATTGGTGCCTATTCGCTTCCGGGCGCAATACAAGTGTTGGTTATAACCTATAAAGTCCTACATGGCTTGGGCCCAGGATACCTTGAGGACCGCCTCTCCCATACATCTGCCCCGCACCCTCAGAACATCTGGGCAGCAACTACTGAGGTTCCAAGGGCTATTAGCCTCCACAAACGGAGGTCATACTCCATCATCGCCCCGACCCTCTGGAATCGCTGCCCATAGAGCTCCGCTCGGCCCCTCCCTGGCCCAGTTCAGGAAGGAGTTGAAACCTTCCTGTTTCGATCCGCATTCCCCGATAAAGTTCCAGCTAGTTCCCCCCCCCGACCGCAGGGGTTGCTGGCTGGTGGGGGGTTTAATATGGTTTTAACGTTGTATTGTATTGTATTGTTGTCTATGTTAATTTGTTTTATTTGTTGTTGATACGCTGTATTGTTTTGATTGTTGTTCCACCCCTGTCCTAGGAAGGGGTATACAAATAAAATTTTTATTATTATTATTTATTAGGATACTTTCTTTGTGTGGCCGCAACTAAAATATATAACTGAGGAACAAACAGATAGTCAGGCTATGCTGCCCTGTTTCACCATTATCACGGATCAAAAAAAAGATCTATATCAGGTGAAGGGCATACAACCCATGGGTCACATGTGGCTCCTAAGGGCCCAAATCCCCCTGCCCCCCAAAAAACTGGAGGATTCTAAGCTCTAGATTGATTTAAATTAGCTTAACCATCTTGTCTCCTTTTTCAAAAAAGAAAGAAAGAAAGACTCCCACACACTTCTCTATAGTGGTCTATTGACAGTTTAAAATGTGTTGCCAATTTAAATCTGTTTACATGTGCGAAGGAGCAGCAGTCACCTTTCTTTGAAAGAAAGGCTGCTATTCAACATATGGCACATCTGTTTTCTAGTCACAAAGAGAGAGAAATCTTAGTAAGGCAGAACAACACAATTATTATTTTAACAAAAAAAATATAATTGCAAATTGGGTCCCCCCAGTCCCCCCATGTTTGAAACACTGATTATTCTGCAAAAAGCAGTAACATTTATCCTGCTTATTATTCTAAGTGGAAGCTCAGCCCTGAGCAACAAACACTGTGAGGTTATTCCAAAATGATCTAGCATGGAAGAAAATGCATCTATCATTTCCCTGCACTGGACTCTCACTATTCAGATCATGGTTGAAGGTCTTCATAAGATTAAAACATGGGAAGCAACCATGTTCCCTGAAAAAGAGGCACAAGATGCTGTAAAGTTAAACTACAGCATGGTCAAAGTGCCGTCCTGAGGACGTTTCTGGACCTCAGCTCTCAGGAAACTCTAAGCCAGTACAGTAAATTCTGCTGTAAGGCCTGATTTTACAATAGAGGAATACTATTTGCAGAACATGAATCCTTAACTGGCGATAGCCCAACTCCATCCTGAGCATTCAAAATTGGCACCTCTCCACATCTCAACTGTTAAGCAGCAACCCAGCCTCCCTTCATCTTAGCCATTCAGTTTATTAGTCATGTGGGTTTGAAAAAAATGAGAAATGGAAGTAAAGTAGATAGAAGGAGGGGGTGGGAGCATTTTCAAGCCAGGGATGACATTTTAAGCTGGGACAAGAGTGAGGTGGATGGAGAGAGGGGGTGGGAGGGTTTTCAAACCAGAGATGAGATTTTAAGCTGGGACTCTGGGAGTGATTGAGGTGGATGGAAGGATGAGAAGGGAGGGAGCATTTGCGCAATATTTGACTTCCTCAGCAAGTCAAGGCTGGTCTGTGCCAAGTTGCGACAAGCATTATTAACTGTTTAAAATGTTGGCGGTATCTCCACTTTTTAGGAGACAAGGGCTACAAAGACTTGGGGGTCATACTTTGCCCACCCCTGCCACAAATACTTACAATCATATTTTTCAGTAGTAAGAATCACCATTTATGATTATGATTATTGTGATTTTAAATTAATTGTTACTAGTATTATTGCTGTTTGTATAATTTTGATTGTAATCCCACCTCAATCCGTCGGGAGAGGCGGGACAATATAAATAAAACCTATTATTATTATTATTATTATTATTATTAACATTTATTCATTAAAATTGTGGTAAATTAAATACATTATCTATCCTCAGACTTTGGGGATTTGTAGTTTGGTGCAGCACCAGACCTTTCTGACAGACCAGGCTGTCAAATCCCAGAATCCCACAGGATGGAGCCATAACAGTTGAAGCTGTGTCAAACTGCTTTATTTCTGCAGTGTGAAAGAGCTTTGAGTGGAATTGTAGGATATAAATATTTGATGGTGGTGGTGACCATGACAGAATTCAAATTGAATCAAGTTCTATAATGCACTATTCTTACTCTGCTTTTCATTGCACTGTTAACTCTTTAGGCATAACTGACTTGAGTCAATATCACAATGACAACATACGCACCACACAAACACACAGAAACACACAGCAACGGCCCTGGATTCTCACTCGTCTAAGGTATAAAGGTAAACCATCACACATATAGAAATGCAGACACATGCATGTGGCATGGAAATATTGTTCTATGGAAGAAAATATTTCATGAGCCAGCCATAGTTAGGATTTTGCATCTGTAAGAATAGGATACAGATCCAGCCACTGTGTAATCATTCTCTTTTTCAGTTCTCCAGCTAGAACAATTTGATTAACTGTGACCTACCTCAAAAGGTTCCTGGAAAAAATGAATGAGACAACTATTGTAACACATTTTTGAAGTGGAATGGAAGTGATTACACTAAATTTGCAAAACATTTCAGCTAAAGTAAGAGCTTCCTTCCTGAATGGGTAACTTATTGTGCCTTAATCCAGGGAACTGCTTCATGTCCTAAATTATTATTTCTCGTGGTAAAAGTGGAGATTTAAATTGGATTCAGATTACTGCACTACTAAACAAGTATGTGTTTTTTGTTTTGTTTTTACTTTTTAAACTTCAGGTTTGGATTCACTGACAGGGCATGAATTTTCAGGTAAAGCTACAGTTAGACTGGAATTATGTTGTACACACGTCTTATACTGTGCTTGTGAGTTTACATGTGTGTGTCTTAGTGCTTGTGTTAAAGCATGAATGTCACAAGGCCTATGAAATGTGCTTTAAAACAAACGTTTAGTAAAATATTTTTTAAAAAAAATCTTTAAAGAAGTTTAACAAAATGAAAATGTAAAATATTATACTGCAAAACCAAATACCATTTAGAATTATGGAACATAGATTAAATATTTGCCTGCTATCTGTTAAAAGACATGAATATATTCTTAAATATGCATGCATGAATAACAATATTTTGTTATTGGATGTGGGATTGATAAATGTGTGTAGAGGAAAAAATTGACCATTGGGTAGGATTATGATATTGTGTGTGTGCGTGCGTGCATGCATGTGCACATGCACACATTTACTGGCGATTTTCACATTGTGGGACTTCTTTGAAAAATTTCAAAACCAAACCAAATCAAAACCAAGCCCTAATCTTTTCATGCTTGCTCTGGCCTTAAACATCTTAGAACTTAGGAAATCCTGTGAATAAAAAGCAATGTGATTTTGCATGATAATGGCGACGTCGTGTGAAAATCTTTGTGTTATTGTGCAATATTGATGGGATCGCAGTGCTATGCTTCCGTCTTTTTTTCATGTGAGATAAAGTCCATAGAGTTGACTTTTTCCCCCCAGAAACAATGTTAACTGTAGGGAAATGTATGTAAAATGGAGCTCATCAAGAGAAAATCCTGAACATTTGAAAGAGCCACCAAAGCTGTTCAAATGTTCAGGTTCCTCTTTCAATAAGAAATGTATGATAGGTATGTGTGGAGATGAGTGTAAATCCTGGTACTCTGTATCCTCATTTCTTCCATCTCCACATATCAAAGGGATGTTCTCCGATCAGTAGCCTTCTCCCTGTGCAGTTTAACCTGGATTATAAATCTTATGAGGAACCTGTACTAACAAATCATGCTCCCTGATGCAGAGGTTTGAATACAGGGCCTTCCTGTATTTAATGGGGAAGACCATGAGGAGCTAGCACAGGGATCGAAGAACTAGATAAATGGAGAGAAGGTCTGAGAGAAGGTGGCAGGAAGGAAGAACAGCCATGAGTGTTATAGTAAAGCTGGTGGCAGATATCATTACATCACAGCTACATATTTAGACAAGAATGAGATAACAGACTGAATATGCTGAAGAGGATAAGGTCAAATGTTAGTTTATGTAGAAAGAAAGAAAGAAATCAAAGGTAAGCCTCCACCCTCAAGGTCTGTCCCAACCTCTGAAAATGTCAGGAGTGGCAGGGAATTTGGAGGAAAAGCATCAGGTTTGAACCATATCCTGCCAGTATCAAATGCTTAGCAGGAAATATCTGTGAAATACAATAAGCCAAATTCTGAAAGCTCAGATGTAAACTTGGGAGTAGTAATTCAATATATAGGTAAGATAACTCCAAACCCATCCATCAATCAAACCGGGGAAATGGTACTAGGGAGGAAGAGAAGAAATCAACAGGACAGTGGACAACCCACATAGGAAGAAAGATGAAGGAGGTGAATACTAGGGGGAAGGGGGGGGGCAAAATGAGCAAGCAGTCAGGGAATGAATCAAGGTATTAACTTGGAAGCCCATGGAGGTGAGTGAATATCTGTTATGTTTTCTTCAGTGGAAATATATTCAAGTTTTGTATCCTAATTTAATGCCACACATAAGTCCATGAAATTGGATTTCATAGCAAAGAGTAAATCCTTAAAGAAGGTAATTTAAACTAAAGCTTTTTGAAGTGGTCAGCTAGTTTTGCTCAGAGCATCATAATGTATTTAATGAGAAAGCATGGGCTTCTCATTTTGGGGTGGGGGTGCACCAAATAGCTTCATGTAGCTTTAAGTATAATGAAATATATTTCTTGTACTTAAGTTTTCAAGAAGACATCAATTGCATTTCATATTATATTTCTCCCATGTGATATTATAATCAGTTCCAAGATCAAGCATCAATTCCATGAAATGCACTTTCTATGGAAAATTGTAAAATCTCCTTCCGTTCCTTTTTGCTAAAGCTCAGGTTGTTAAAAAACCAACGATGAAAATTGATAGTTACATTGCATTGTGTTTATGGGAATTGCTTCTTTGAGGCCTTCAGATAGGTTAAGAACAGACAGATACAGGTCATGCATAATGGGAAATTAGAAGCTTTATTTTATTTTATTTTTCAAATTTAGTTTGCCATCCTTTCTAGATTCAAAGGACATATGTTATTCAAGTTATTATCAGTTTTAGATTCTGGCTTGTTTTCACGTAGGGTGAGCAACATTTTAAGCATCTTCAAGTTTGTTATTGTATTTTTAAAAAAATGTAAGACTTTATTTATTTATTTATAGTGCTATACGCAGGCTTGAGCGTACGTGCTCACACTGTGGGAAGCGTGCAGGGCGGCACATTCCATTCAGATGAATGGGGCGCTCGAGCATAGGCAGAATTCGCCTTATGCGGGGAATCCGTTCCTGACCCCCACACGTATTTTATATCCCATTTTTCTTCTTGCAGGCTTAAAGGCAGCCTAGATCCATTTAAAAAAGAATACCATTATACAACTACAGCGTGCCTGCATCATACGTGGGTGCGTCATATGCAGCTTCCAGCATATTCTGGAAGCCGCCCCAGAAAAAAAGCTTGCACACCGCAGAAGATGTAATGGGGTGTGCGATCATGGTGCGTGCACAGTGTTGTGTGGCTGGCACGAGCCTCATTACTTCCAATGGGGCTTGAGCTTACGTGTTTTTTCTTTTTCACGGGAGAGTCCGGAATGGATCCCTGCATAAAGAAAGGGTGCACTGTATAAACTATTAACACAACATACTTCTGTGTATACTTAAAACAAACAAACAAAAACCAACTTGGAGCTTCATAAGTTTATTCTAACTGAAGAAAGATCCTAAAGGCATTTGAAATCCTTGTTTTTGCATTGTTCTGTCCTATGGAATCATGGGATTTGCAGTTCAGGGAGGTTCATTCAGAATCCTCAGCCAGAGCACTCCTCTGATGCCTCTGACCAAACTGCCATTTCATAGGCTGGAACCATGGCAATTAAAGTGGAAACACTGTGTTATAATTCGGTAGTATGAAAGGACACTCAGTTATGAAACCCCATTCTTTTTCTTTCCTACAACTCAGCTGTTAAAAAATATATATTTGGACAGAGAAGTAGGGCTGTTCCACAGCAGATGATGGAAAACCTGTAACATCACAGAGCTTCATTTGTGTAATAGGCATTGGGAAATCTATGGATATAAAGGCTGTGATGGATCCTCTATCCAGGCTGGCTGTGCAGTTCCAACTCTTGGGCTCCTATCACTCACCTTGCCCTAGATCTAGTACTCAGCCCTCAAGGAGATCATTATACTGGACAAATCAATGTGTTAGTTCTTAGGTTTCGTATGGTAAAGTGTGTCTGGAACTCCTTGTTAACTACTGAATTTAAACAGAAATATAAAATTCAAAATGTATTTGAAAAAAAAATAGCATTATCCTGTTTCCACACACGGTACTCACTAATACCTGTGTTTCAAAGTAACATTTCTCCTTGAATCTTCTCCACATCTGAGCTTCACAAACCCCTATTCAGATCTTATCAATTCCTATCTTCCCATTTCTAACTGACCCTATCTATGGCAGGGTACAGACTGCCAGAAAGAGGTGCTGGGGAGGTGCCTCTCTTTGCTCCACAGCAGCACCACAGCAACCCAACTGTGCGACGCTGCTGCACAGCAACAAAGGAGCATTAAAAAGCGGCTCCTTTTTGCAGCGCAGTTGCACCATTACAAACCTAGAAAGACGTCCTGATGACGTTGCAGCTACGCGGCACTGTTTGGATGCTGTGCAGCTGCAACGTCATAGCTGTGCATGCTGTGTGGGTGGTTCTGCGCAGCTGCAACACCCTCATCATGTGCTAGGATTGTGGGGCGTGTGCATGTGCCACCCTGAGGCAACTCTAGCACATCATGGGCATGCCACAAAGGGCCTGTCTGTAAAGGGCCTATATTACATTAGACAAGCATCTGGGTTTTATATTTCTTCTCCACAGAGTATTCAATGAGCTGTGATTGATTGCCTCTACCCAAGCTTGGTAATTCTCTTGCTTCACACAAGTATTCTCTTTCACACAAAAAGCATTGTTTTCCCACCAGGATTTGCAGTCTTGGGCTCATCCCCTAATGAAAAAAAAATTTCTTGGAAGGCCAGCATTGTCATTTTTCATCTTCCCCAGCATAGGTTTCATCATCTTACAGGAGGAGAAATGAGGCAGTGATTTGTAGCATCAGTTAAGCTGGGACATATACGTTCCCAGTTTCACTAATGGTGTCCCATGAAGATGTTAGCACATCTCTAGATATGGGGCAACAACAAAGAGCACTGATTGCTGACAACTATCAAGCCTCCAAGAAGGTAAAGGATCCAGTGTTGGCCAATGGTATCTATGTGGGCACAAGGGCTTCCTAGGGTATCCCAGACCCAGGCCAGCGATAAGTTTAACCCAGATAAAGTTATAAGTGAATTTTGAGTGTTATTGTACTCAAACACATCAAGATGAATTTTTGAGGGGTAGTACTTTATCATGGCGGGGGAGGAAAAATCCATAAACAAATGAAAAATATCACAATAGGACAATTCCTTTCTAGGACCACCAAATGTCAAAAAAATGTGCAGATTTTTCAGTTGTCCATAATGGTTGGAGATGATACCAAAACAAATTAAAGGATGAGAGAAGAAACAAATATTCTAAAGCTCTGTCCATATGTTGTGGCCATTAGATCTGCCATGAGGCTAATTCCCAAAATGGGGATTGCAGAGTGAGTGAAGAAGTACTAGGCATGAAGGTACCGAGTGTAATGAATGGCTTTTCTCCTCTGGAATCTAAAAGTCTGGCTGAAATTCAGATATTAGGCCATTGCCTCAGTGGAAGAGCACTGGGCTCTGAAGTCAATTTAGGGCAGAGACATGGAGTAAAATAAAGTGAAGACTATGGAAGGTTGTGCATGTAAAGCATTCTGTTTACAACAGGCATGTGCTTATTGTTTTAAAATCTAATAGTTGAAGCTATCAAATGCATTGCTTCCCCTTTCCAAACAAGAGTAGGCTAATTTGGTGCTCTAAAATCTGGGAAAGAATTCAGTTGAGAATTTCAGTAGTATCCCTATCAATGGTCTGGAGTTTTGTTGTTGGTGCTGGTGCTGCTGTTGTCATTTCTGGCAAAGTTGCACAGCTGCTTATACATTGACTCTGTGCAGGGCATTTTGAACCCTGCTTCAGAACAATTCCATGCATATATCTCAGACAATAAAACGTGGGGAACTGCTCACACAAAACGATAAAGATACTGATTTTGCACAGACTATAATTGTCAAATTGCTTGTTAGAAAGATTTAAGACCATATGCCATAATTTCACTTTTATTATAATAAGGCGTATTTAAATTACAAATGTGCTCCATTTGTTAAATTGTCACAGGATTAGTTTGACAGATAGGAGAGGCTGGAGTGTAATTTTTGAATGCTTTTGCCTTTCTGATTTGTCTTTCATTATCACAATAAAACATAGTTAATTGTTCACCATCCGTTCATCCTAGGATAGAGTTAATACCAGGCTAAACAACCAGTGACGTTTTAAAATAGTAAAATGCATTTAAATCCATGACATCTTAGCTTTTTCATCCTCTAGCAATTGTGAAAAACACTAAACGAATCAAATATTATTGTCAAATAGACCTCAGTGTAGTCATAGTCCTTTTCAAAAGATGTTTGATAATGACTCTGCATGAATATTGTAAATACTGACTTGTAATAAGGGAGTATGGGTTATAGATGGTAATAATGGCCCAAAGGGTACCAGATCCTGTCTGATCTTGGAAGCTAAGAAGGTTCAACCCTGATTAGTAATTAGATGGGAGACTGCCAACCAATACCAAGTGTTATAAGTTGTATTTCAAAAGAATCAACTAGCAAAGTCACCTCTGAGTATATCTTGCCTAAGAAAATTCATGGGGTCTCTAGAGTGGGCAGGCGACTTGAAGGCACACACACACAATAATGATAAACTGTATTTATACTCCCACCTGTCCTCAAAGTATTTAATTATTTAAAAATGTTTCTATCCTGCCCTTGGCGCAGTGGTTAAATGCCTGTACTGCAGCCATTCACTCAAGACCACAAGGTCGCGAGTTCAAGACCAGCAAAAGGGCCCAAGCTCGACTCAGGCTTGCATCCTTCCGAGGTCGCTAAAATGAGTACCCAGACTGTTGGGGGCAAATTAGCTTACTTGCTAATTAGCTTACTTGCTGTTCACCGCTATGATCTTTGGAATAGCGGTATATAAATAAAACAAATTATTATTATTATTATTATTTATCCAATGATCTCAGGGCAGATTACAATAAAATCAACTTAAAACGATCAATAGGTACAAAAGTTTCAAAGATTAAAATACAGTGGGTCCTTCATATCAACAGATTCTTTATCCACAGAATTAACACCCACAACTTGAAAATGTTCAATAAAGATATACATTCAACCTTACTTTTGCAATTTGATATGAGACACGATTACACTATGCCACTATTTACATAAAGGGACTTGAGCATCCATGGATTTTGGTATCCATGGGGGTTCCTGGAACCAAACCCAGCGCATACCAAGGTCCCACTGTATCTTAGTTTTTCAATTTAAAAGCAGACAATTTAAACCAGTTAAAACAGTCTTTAATAATATAACTATAAGAAGTGTGCAGCTTGGATAATATCAACTTTGTCTGAAGGTTTTAATTTAAAAAAAACCAGTTTATAACTTAGTACCAAAATGTTGGAATCCTCCAAAATTCCACAACCAGGGTGCCACCACAGAAAAGTATTGCAAGGTTTCTCTCCCCACTCTACTTCATCTGCACAACAACTGTTTGAGTTAGTCTGGGAGATATAGACTGGGATGGCAAACCCTTTCTGGAGACACTTGCCAAGAAAACCCCATGATAGTTTCACCTTATGGCCACCATAAGTCAAAAATGACTTGAAGGCACACACCAAAAACAGCCAGGTCACCCAGTCAGCTTCATGGCTGAGTGGGAATCAAAGGCAGGCTCTCCCCTAGTCTAACATTCTGACTTTTGCACATTACACTTATTCTGTAGTGTAGTCAATCATTTGTGTACATTATCTGGAGCCAGCAATGTTCCTCACTGTTAATTTCTTTGGTGTTTAATTAGACCCCTGATACCTTATTTGCACATTTTTTTCTTTAATACAAAATCTTCTGAAGTATGAACAAAGGAGAAAAAATACATGATTTTTAACACTTCATTATCTTCAGTACTTCATCATTATAAACTAGCTATCATCCAGTTAGATTAATTTTTACTCTGTTACAGTCATTTGAGTCATTATACTTTAGATATCCAATGTTTCATTTTGTTATATTATACAGGTCTAACTGACCCAGCCACAAAACAGAGTAAAAGGATTAGTCTGGGATTTTACTGGCTCAAGTTTACTGGAGCTTCACAACCCTGGCACATTTTTGAGGAAAAGCACTTCTCCAGAGCACTGTCTTGGAGGAAAAGAATAAAAAGGCAAGAAGGCTGCATTCTATCACCCTGTTTGTTAACCTGTATGCAGAAAATATCATAAGAGACTGAGGATTGGATTTAGAAGGCAGAGTGAAGATAGGAGGAAGAAACAGCAACAAACTTAGATATGTGGATGAAATATCTCAGATCTGGAGGAATTACTAAGGTCAAAGAGGGACGTACAAAGGCAGGCTTAATGCTGAACATAAAAATAATGACCATGGAAGAAATATATTAATTCAGCCCAGACAATGAAGAAATCAAAATAATTAAAGAGTTTCTGTAACTAGGATCAAACCTTGATCAGTATGGTGGCTATAGCCAAGAAATAAGAAGAAGACTAGGAATGGGAAGGACAGAGATAAAAGAACTAGAAAAGACCCTAAAGAGCAAAGAGATACAAGTGAGGACCAAAGTCAAAATCGTCCAGACCATAGTATTCCTTATCACCATGTGCAGATGTGAGAGTTGGACAGTGAAAAAAGCAGACAAGGGAAAAAAAACACTCATTTGAGATGTGGTGCAAGGGAAGAGTGCTGAGGATACCATGGACAGCCAAAAAGATGAACAAATGGATCCTAGAAATATCAAACCAGATCTCTCCCTGGAAGCCCAGATGATCAAACTGAGACTGTCTTACTTTGGCCACATCATGAGAAGACATGACTCACAATAATGCTAGGAAAGTTTGAGGGCAATAGAAAGAGAGAGAGCCCACATACCAGATGGCTAGACTCAATTAGGGAGGTGACAAGCATGAATCTACAAGACCTAAGCAGAGCAGTGGAGGATTGGGGAGGGGGGGGTGGTCTTGGAAATGTCTCATCCATAGGGTCACCCAAAGGAGAGGACAAACAATTTTCCAAGATTTTTGCTCCTTAAAATGGGTTGTGATTCTTCCAGTAAACAAAGACTGGAACCATTTTTTGTTCTTGTTTCATTTAATTTTCTTGTTCTGCATTGATTTCAGTCTGACTCCAAGAATCCTGTAACAGATTTTTCAGGATTTTCTTAACATACATGCACACAAACAATCAAAAAGAATTTTGTAATGAGGTTATCATTTTTGTAAGAAAGCAAATGGTTAGAAGGAGAGAGGAAATATTTAACCTGAATGTGTGTTTGTATCCCCTTTAGATTACTTAAATGTTGGAGTGCTAAATGAAAAAGCATATTTTTAGTGTATGTGGTCACAATAGAAACTGATGATAAAGATAAGTGTACTTATCTGTCATGTACTGTCTCTCCTTTGCAGCATCCTTCACAATAAAGCCATTATCACGGAATGTTAACACATCAGATGGTGGCTCATTTTCAGACAAACATTGTCTTCCCCAAAGTTACTCTAAGAGAACAGAGATGGCAAGAGAAGCAAATTACCAGCTCTTTCAAACTGTTAAGAGAAGTGATAAAAACACAGATGACCAGGTTCCTCGACTTTAAGTATTTTAGGTGGAAAAATGAAGGTTTTGTAAAAGAAAAAAAAGCTTCATTATGTGTGTGTGACGAGGGAGGGAATAAAACAAGGTGTGATGCATGCATGAAGAATCCAATAGCAG
>NC_056522.1:138061027-138095143 GCF_019175285.1 Sceloporus undulatus
AGGGAATAAAACAAGGTGTGATGCATGCATGAAGAATCCAATAGCAGAAGAGAGATGTGGCTTTCAATTCGGGTTTTATAATATTGGGATTTTTCTGCAGAATGTATGCAGAATACCTCCAGTGCTATTTAATTTGTGCAGCCAAAAAAGAAACAATTATGACATTTTCCAATAGAGCAGTTTTAGTCAAGTTACGAAAACTAATCTACAAAATACACACATTTTATTCCGAGACAATAAAACCACTATAAGCACCACCATCAAGCAAAACTTCCCGTCTTGCAGGAAGGACCGGGGGTGGAGGGGGCAATGACACTTTTCCTCTTGAACCATAGGGGTGAAAATGCTAAGATAAAAAGATGTCAGAGGTAAACCAAATTTGGGATGAAGTTGGGATGGAGAAGATACATTTCAATCAACCATCATGAGATATTTCTGGTGTCACACTTGTCATAATATGAGCTTCTTAGTGGGAGCGGAGAGGAAAAACAGTAACCTATCTATAGACTATGATAACCATGGAGCATCCAGAACTGAAACTCTCAATATTAGGTAAAACCTGTTTCTTGTTTCTATAGGAACAATCATTCACAAATGTTTTATGCAAGAGCTTAAGGTGTATATATATATATACAGAGAGAGAGAGAGAGAGAGAATATTTCTTTATTTTTTAAATAGTTTGTCCTGCCACTTTTGATTTAGGGGTTATTTTTGTTTTCTTAATGGAAGAATTTTCCTATGGTGAAATAAACCCTTAAATTTAAAAGATGAGTCATGGGAAGAGAAAGAAAAAGGTTATTTCAAATGGAAATGTAACAGGAAAATAACTCTAAATTTAATCACCACCACAGATAACTACAAGTGCTAGCCAGTGTCAAAATGTTCATTGTGGTTTTTATTGTGCATATATTTTTTAAAAAATATAAATGAGTTGTGAGAAGGCTGCCTTTCTATGCAAAATTAGTAGCAAAAACATGACATTCAAACTGTAAGCTTTTAAAGAGCTAAAATTAATTCACAACCATGGAATGATGACAACTTGCAGCATCAGTACAGCAGGAAAAATGCATCCCACCAGTCATGAAATGTAGCCTGTGACAGGCTTTGTGGGTTTGCAGATGAGCAGAAGTATGGCCGTAAATTGAGCACTGGCTGGGCTGCCTTACATGCCTGGTAAAAAAACATTCAATTTAGGAAGTCAAAAAGAGAACTTGGAAAAGTTTCCTTTAGTGGGGGCAATGCTACTCTCTGAATCCCCCAGCACCGTGATGGCTGAAACAATGTAGGAGCTCAAGTCAGAAAAAATAACTCTTTCGAGCTCTGATCCTAAATCAGGACTGGTAGATTGCCTTATCTAGTCCACTTCACTTTACCATGCATTCATCTATCAGTTTGTTCCATCATGTAAAGAGGCACATTTCATAGGTAAATATGTATTTTAAATGCATTTTCTCTCAAAATGTGCATTTTAAAATGCAGCTTGATAAGCCTTTTGAAGCTTCATCACAAAATTCAGAGAAGTATAAAATTTGAAGGAAAACTAAATTCACATGTCCATCTGGTAGGTGGTCCTGCTTACCAGCTATCCCCCCGCAGCAGACAAACAAAAATTCTGGAAGCTGGGGAACATCAGATGTTTCCACTGCAGATCATCTGGCCTCTCGAGGAAAGCGGACGGCATCATGTTTTCTTTTGGACACTGCACAGGGAACAGCCAAGGACTGCAGCTTGTCTAAGGGACTGTAGAGACCATCCCTAAGGGGCAGCCTACAGCTGCCCCTTTTAGCACCAGATTGGTGCTGTGGCAAATGCATGCCGTGGCCCCAATCTTACCTTTCCACGGCACAAAAAGAAGCTGCAAAAAGTGACTCCTTTCTGCACCACAGAAAGGGCACCATAGCCACCGGTGCCACAGCTTTTCTGCACTTCTTTGGCACTGTGTCATCTAAACATAGTGCCAGATGATCACTGTGATGCCACCTGCTGTATGGTGCAGTGTGCAGTGTCACAACAGCCTTGGCAGAGTCAGGGCATGCGTCGTGTGGACGCCATTGCCCAACTCTGCCCCCAGGCTGGCTTTAATGACTGGTCTGTACAGCCTGTACCTAACAATACTTCTTGCAGCACATCTCTCCAAAAGCCTCACTCACCTAGCCTGATTGCATTAAAATATCTTAAAAGCACAATCTTACATGTCTGTGCAGAAATAAGTCCCATTGATTAAACTGCATACCATGGAGCTGCGGACAGGTCTACAGTATATAGTGACCACCAAATGCAGAGTTCAACCAGAAAAATCAGCAGTAGCAGAACTTGTTATAAACCATCCTGAGCATAAAATTCTGTTTGAAAACGTTGCCATTCTGGACCATGCCAACAACTATCAGGTCAGAATGCACAGGGAAGCCATTGAAATCCACAAACACCTGGACAACTTCAACAGGAAAGAAGAAATCCTTAAAGTAAACAAAGTTTGGCTGCCAGTTCTGAAAAACACCAAAATCAAGTCCCAGCATGTTCAAATGAAAACCACCCAGGGTCAAGGGGGTTTCCCAGCAGACAATGGATCACTAGTTAAATAGACACCCTGAGGCCTTGCCATTCAATAACAGATTAAAATGCAAATCACCTCCTCTCAGCCAAGGGTCACATAGTATATATACTCCACTCCTTTCCATGCCAGCATTCTCTGAAGATGCCAGCTACAGCTGCTGGAGAAATGTCAGGAATAAACTCTTCCAGAACATGGCCACATAGCCTGAAAAACCCACTAAAAACTGTAGAGTCTTAATTTAAAATGAAAGCAAGTCTCCCTCCATATCCTGACATCTTCCAAAAAGTTGCAGGGGGCTTGCCCCTGTTCTAATCTCAGCACTGTTCTTTTTGAGGAACATTTAGCTGCTATTGGTAAAAAAAAAAAGTTCAGACAGTTCATGCAACATTTGTGACTTCCTGCCACAGAACTCTTATGTCTGTTCTACATTTTTTTCTGGAGCACTGAGAGTCTGGGAATGGAGCCCAATGATGCAGGAGTCCTTATCTCTTCGTTTTGTCCCCTCTTTGGTTTGCGTGTCTGGAAAAAAAATTGAATATTAGACAACTGACTTGAAGAATTTGGTTTTCCTCCACCAAAAAAAAAAAAAAAAAGGAAGGAAGGAAGGAAGGTGGCTCAAAAGCTGGCATGAAAAAGAATGGAAATTGTCACTCATTCTTATGCAGAAAACAGTATAAGGAGACAAGCACCTTCTTATGCAACCAGAGTGACAATCCTAAGCACGGCATACTTTATTTGGATGCACAGTTCACTAAAGTCTCCAGCAACTGCATGTCAGTAAAGAGTAGAGAGCCTCACTGTAAAAAAATAGCCAGCCAGCAACCCTTATGAAAAATGCTCTTTAGAATAAGAACTCTCCCTGAAGCATTAAACAGTATTTTGAATAATCTCTGGTTGGTTTTCTTTTAAAACCCTCACATTAAATTGTTCACTTTCATTTCAGTCTCCATAGAAACTGACTGTTCAGATGCTATTTTTTGCCTTTGGAATTTCCATGTGTCTCAGAATTTGGACATGTGTTTAGAGAAAGTATCCCAATTAATGATGTTGCCATATGTACAGCTGGCAGGATATGCAGGGCACAAGGATGTTCTGAAATGACAAAAGCAGATTTCTCAAAAGGAAGGAATATGGTCCTGTATGTGGAGTTTCTTATGCAGCATGGCCAGCAAGCATCCTTTTCTTTGGCTAAGTGCTCTCCAGAGAGTTGCTCAGTGGTCTGTGATGAACATTTTGGGTTGAACTTCAGTGGAGAAACCGTACTATGGACCCCGTTACCATATTGCTGCTTCTGCTGCTGTTTTCACTTTCCACAAAGAAATTACTCAGATTGTAATGCAGAATGATGATGGTTTGTCAATATGACATTGACTTTATTGCTGCTGACAGTCAGCTGGAATGGAAATTAGAATTTTTATGAGCCATAACCAGGAGTATTTTACTTTTAAAAAGAGAAAGATTTGAACCTTCACTGAGAGCTACAGCATATGATTTGAAGCCCCTGCTCCCTAAATGCAGGGTCTGTGGGATTGACTGTTGTTCTGCATCAGTTCTGAGCTGACAAGGGAAGCAGACTGTAAGACTGATACCTCCAGGCAGACTAGTCAGGACACATAAGGTGGAGTCACACAGGTTTAAGACCAGGTCAGGGCAAGTACTGTACAGTAGGTTCTGGGTTGTAGAGGACAGATGGGCTCAGTACCTTGGACAAAACACTGGGCACATGCTGGCTGGAGTGCTTTGACCATGGAAGGATGCACTGAGCTGCATAGCCCCTCTGCAAAAACCTGCTCTGCAACCAGTCTCTGGGTGCTACAGATGGTTGTGAGGACATCCTTCACAGAGGCACTTTGATAAGAGAAGGAGTGTATGTGTATCTTTATGGGAATGAATGTTGTAGCTTCCAGGCTATGGCTTCAACTTTGTTTCTCTTTAAAGCTTTCTGTTAACTAAAGCCCAGCAACATGTGTATGTGTGTATAACAAAAATCCATAGGATTCTTTCAACGTACTGCAGCAAGTAATGTATGTTAAGTAAGGCTTAATTGCACAGAACAGTGTGGTTTTAAAAATAGCTTGGCTTATAAAGGGGATGTCAGTGCTTTTACAATGTGTGTGTTTGGTGGCAAATTACAGAAAAGATAATGGAGCTGATTTCACATTCTTCTTTAGCCAGTAATAAAACTGATAGGGAGAAAACTCAACTGTGAAGTGGAAAACAAAAAACTTATCACTATTTTCAGCACATTTTGATGTATGTCTACTCAGAAGTAAGTGCCACTGAGTTCCACCTGGCTCGCGTCCAAGTGAGTAAGGCCTATTATCCTTTTTGAAAGGATGTATGTTCGTGTGTGTTCCAGAAAAAAAGAAAATAATCTTATTCATTGAATTTGCTGTGCAAAACCTACACACTATAAACACAGTGAGAGTGAACTCATTAAGCTGTATGCAATAGGTTTCAACAAATGATATATTTAGACAGGAAATGGATGACTTCTGGAAGGATGTACTTAAGTTCCTTTCAGTCTTTGATTTGTAAGATGCCACTTAGTTTTGCTGACCTGAGCATTATAGCCAGTGTTGGTCTAAAGAAAAATGGTTAACAGTAATTAATACTCTGAAGATCTATGTGAGTGCTAGGAGTGCAAATACAACACCACAGTTATTTAAACACACAGCATGAGAGGTGGCTAATATATATCTCAAAAATTCTTTTTTTTACAAGGAAGAATTCTTTTTCTACCACAATCTGGACCATGGCTAAAGTTTCTGGTGGTGATAAGCATTTCTGGAAAAAAATCCATTGCTGTCTGTTTTGAGAGAAACAACTTGTGACCAAACTGCAGGAGTTCAATTGGCATGAAGCAAAGATTTGGGTGGAAATATAACAGAAAGGGATTGTGAGTCCATATAAAAAGACTTACCAACAAAATAAATTTCTTCGTAAATTAAGGAACATAGCTATGAAGAAGTTTACCATTGGTACTTCCTAGAAGAATGACATGATTTGGGGAAAGTTTTGTTACTACAATAAGTGAAATCATAAACCAGTCCATCACAGCATCACTGGAAAGTGGTTTACTTTCCCTAGTGTTGAATGAAAGCTAGAAGGACTCTTTTGCAATAATTAAGCAATGTCATGAAGCAGAAGTTTCAGTTCTTACAAGGGTTAGTTGTACAGGCAAGGGGAGAATGCCTATTAATTCCATCAGTGTTGTTTATTACAGTTAAGTGCATGGATTTTATTAGAAACTCTTCCTTCTTCAGAGCGATGTATATTTTCTACTTTGTGCTCACTGTTCTGGCTTCATCCTAGAAATACTTGATCAGCACCCTCACCCCTGGTTATCAAGATCAGATTATATGACTATTATTATTATTATTATTATTATGGCCTGCGTCAGATTTCCTAAATCTGCCTTACAATATCATACTTTGTTGGTCATTGTGACCATGCAGTGACCAGAATCCCTCCCCACAACACACCATGTAAACACTGTAGCCCTGACACCAACATGGTCATTTCTATGTTGTCAGAAAGCAGAGAGATCAGTGAGGATACATCAAGATATTTTCCTTTATCTGGTTGTGCTGCAGTAACATCAAGGAATGTCCCAAGAATGCTGGGGGTTCCTGCCCATAGCCGCCTCAGCATGCCCTGCTAAAGTAAATAGCTGGAAACATCATCATTGATCCCCTTGCTCTCAAACAACCTGCAAATATCTGTGTTTGGGGCAGGGGACTGTACAGCTTACAAGATGGGTTTGGGGTGATGTAGTATTAGGAGACATAGCTACAGAGATATAGGGGCTGTACAGACAAGCCTGAAAGGGGCAGGTCTGTGACACCCATGGAAGCGCAGGATTGGGGCCACAATAACTACATGTGCAGCCCTGTGGCCCCAATCCAGCATTTTTCCGGGCAAAGAGAAGCAGCAAAATGCCCAGAAAAGGGGTGCCCTGTCAGCTTCGTGGCCGCCGGCACCCCAACCCTGAAATGGAGAAAGGGGCGACCCCTTTCTCCTCTGCAGCTTAGCGCGACCATATGGTTGTCATGCCAGCGATGTGTGCACAGAAGGGAGCTGTGAAATGCAGCTCCTTTCCACACTGCCCTCCAGCAGTGTGGTGATGTGTCCTGTGTGATGCACAATTTGGACGCGTCACACAGAACACGTCATGGATGCATGCTCTGTGTGGGTGGGGCCGTACAATCATGGCAGCGCCCACACGTACTACGATTAGAGAGCGTACAGTTACAGGGCACTCCCTAACCCTAGTGTCGGAACACGGCACTTTTGGCCTGTCTGTCTCGGGCCACAGTTACATAAGAGATTAATTCTAAGTCATAGCCATGTTAGCCTGGAATATCAGTGAGCAAAGAGATCTTGCAGCACCTTTGAAACTAGGAGAAAAAAGTTGTAGCATAAGCTTTTGTAGACTGAGAGGGTGTACAGACTGGCATCTTCGGTTGGCCTGGGGGTGGAGTCAGGGCGGGACATCATGGCTGTGGCACCCTTTCCATGGTGAAGAAAAGAGCCACTTTTTACGGCTCCTTTTTGCGTGAGATCAGGGCCATGGTGTGTGGTTGCAGCAGTCCTGATCTGGCACTAAAAGAGGTCACTGTAGGCTGCCCCTTAGGGGTGGTCTGTACAGCCCCTCAGTCTATCTCTTCAGATGTATGAAGTACTGAGAAAGTAGACTAGACCTATGAAAGCTAATGCTACAACTTGTTTCTCTCAGTTAGTCTCAAAGGTGTTACAAGATCCAATTGCATACATGAGACATGTGCATCTCTCAATGAAGGATCTTGGCCTATATTTCCATATCATATCCTATTACACATGTCATATTATTCTGATGACTTAATGAAGCCAGAAGGAGATTTAACAGCACTCAAAATATTGGCTAAAGCACAATTAATGTCCTGATCGCTAAATCTTTTCAGGTCAAAATAGGAGACTATCCAGTAACATTTCCCTTACTTCTTTCCATCTTTACGTTGTCAGATTTTTGTTACTGATACACTCAAAGGCAGCTTCCCTCACCTTGGCACTGTCTGCATTGACCCTGCCCACCTTGATCATTTGAAATCCTTGCTGGAGATAATGGGAACTTTAGTCTAACATTTGTAGGGTCCCTGGTTGAACAAGATTGCCATGAAACATGTTGTTCACACCACTCAGTTTCCCATTAACTCATTTTTATACTTATATGGCTTAAATCCAATTGTTTGTCCCAGCTAGAAGAAACCCACTGAACCCGGGGAATTTAAATAAGTGTTGACTGACAGAAGTACCATTGATTCAGGAAGTGGGACTAATAATTGGGTTTAGATTCAAGATCTTCCTGTGCAATCCACATTTCACACCTTGCCCCACACAGGGTTTGTTCACTGTTGTTGTTTTCAACCTAGAATGTCTAATTTATTTTTTAAAATGTTATTTTTATGTGGTCAGAAAATGCACAAATCTAATTAGTAGCTACAAGAGTCACAGACCTTTAACTCAAGGAAAGGGTTTGGGGGAGCAGGTTGTCTCTTTAAGATCCAGCAGCAGCAGCTCAGCCTGGCCTGTAGCAAAATGCTGCCTCACAGCTGTTGATGATTAAATAGAGAATTCTGGCCAAGTCGAATTGCAGCAATTTGGCTGAGCCAGCAGCTTGCTTCAGTGCTGACTCCTGGAGAAGGCAGGCAGCATATAAATTGACAGCGGAACAGAAAGAGGAAGCCAACATGTGGCTTGGGAACAGGAGAGCCTGCTTTAGGATCTGTGACTTGGAGAGAATGTCATCTTCCTGGAAAGAACCAGACACCAAGATTTTTCAAGGAGGGATAATAATAGAGGGATTAATTGAAACATGGAATTGTCAGGCTGCAACATAGAGAGACTTTTCCTCTTTCATAGTGTCATAGCCCCATCTCAGGTGGCCAGATGGGCTGGTTTGCAAGGAATTTTGCTGCTTGAGGGGAAAGACAAGATGGCACCTCTCCCCATTTCTGCATGCTAGCAATTGAATCTTGCTTCAGTAATGATGACAAGGCTTTCTCCTCTGTTTCATCTGTGGGCAGGATAGGAGGTGAGGTTAGGGGCAAGCACAGCTCTGCCCATTCTCTGCTGCCTTGGTTGTTGTTGTGTGCCTTCAAGTTGTTTCTGATGTAAGGCGGTCCCTAAGGTGAACCCGTCGTGGAGTTTTCTTGGCAAGATTTGTTCAGAGGAGGTTTGCCATTGCTTTCCTCTAAAGCTGAGAGCATATCACTTGCCAAAGTGGGTTTCATGGCTAAGCAAGAAATTGAACCCTGGTCTCCGGAGTTATAGGTCAACACTCAAACCACTATACTACACCGCCTTGGGCAGCTGTCTTACTGTGCCTAGTGGTGGGGCTTCAAGTTCCTTTTACTTTGGGTCTGTGTACTTCACCTTGAGTTTTGTTGCCCCCCCCCCCCCCGAGGCCCCTTGTCCCCTAAGGAGCCAAGTAACAGATTAAGCCAAACTGCTCCCAATTATATTTCAGAGTCAAGGGCTGCATCCGTGTTGCAGACATGATCCTGTTTGACACCACTTTAACTGTCATGGCTCGATGCCGTGGAATTCTGGGAATCGTAGTTTGTTTTGGTACCAGACCTCTCAGACAGAAAAATCTAAATATCTCACAAAACTACCGATCTCAAAATTCCATAGCACTGAGCCATGTCAAGTAAAGTGGTGTCAAACTGGATTATTTCTGCAGTGCAGATTCAGCCAAGGTGTTATTAAAGAGGCAGGTTGGAGCTTAAGGGTTGTGTTCTAGCTCCTCTGTTGAAAAAGACTGCATCAAAACTATTCAATACAAAAAGAAAGAAAGAAATGGATTCATTGATGGTTTGAAACATAAACGTAGGCATACAATAACAAGAATGGGGGGGAGGGGAAACAGATTTTCTTTACAAGATGGAGGGAAGGCTCCTGTTCCCTTTGTCTTCCTTTTCCATAACTCTTCTTTACACTGTCTCTCTGGTTGCATGTGTGTTTATTTTTATACAGCAGCATGCAAAAATAAATAATTTTTTATATGCCAGTGCCATTGCTTCTTCTCTAACTGCTGCTCTGCCTTGGGAATGTCTCTGATACTGTAATGGTCTGTAAAAAACAGCAACATGGAGAGAATGCCTATGAACTCAACAGTCTTGGTCAATGAGATGAATATTCTTTACTGACCTATGAAAAGCAATTGCACCATTCACAACAGAGGATGTTCTTCTGTATTTGTTACCTCTCTGCTGTCCATCTGAAATTACTGACTGCCTACAGCACATTTTATATAAATTTTTCTTTGTTGTTATTCCAATGAGGCTTTTCCCTCCCCTAAGGTTGAATCCCCTCTCATCCAAAATAGACTTGCCCTGTTTTTACTTGCCAGTTGGTGGAGACTTTTTCTTTCGACACTTTTTTCCAATATTTAAAAAAGTATAATTGTGGCATTTATTATAAAGGTACTATTTGTTTATTTGTTTGCTTATTTTCTTGATTGCCTGTTTGCCTTCTGGGAGCCGTAACAGTTGTACTGTACACCATAAAAGCAGCTTGGAAAAAGACTTAATCTGTGCCACAGAGACCTTTTTACACGGATAGAAAGCAAAACTACTAAGGAAAAAAAACCAGAATGAAAGAAAAAGCAGTAAAGGTAGAGAGCTTGTTAGAAATGAGGCATTTATGTAAGCTAATTGTTGGTATGGTAGGACAGGGTTTTTTTTCTGGAAATGTATTTCTGGGACAAAGCAAAATTGTCAATTCAGTTCTCGTTACGTTTGTATTGCTTTTGTTAGTCTTGTACATATCTTCCACTTTCAGAAATACACAGTATGTTTGGAGCAGAATTTCACATTTTGATTACATGCCTACGTACAGGCTACCCCTCTTTTAAAAAAAACAAACCCAAGACTTCAAGAGATGCTACCACCTGGAAATAATGATAAGCTTTAGAGAACAGGCTCCGTGTACAACTGTGGTGAATTATTTGTGCATCATTTGTTATTTGGGTTTTTCTTCTGCTAAAAAGCAATGTTGCAAATAGACAATTGTATGTAAATTAAAATATACACCTTAGCTTGAAATGTGAACTTCATAGTTGGAAACCTAAGGAAAGTTTCCACCTGAGGGGGAAATGGAGGCAGCCAATGACTGGGAGCTTCTGCTGGATCTCAGTCCCCTTTGTGACTAGAAGGTATCCTTCAGTTGATGATGGTGGACAGTGTAGGCATGCAGTGGCTCTCAGGTCTGGTTAAGGAGGAGCATTGACTAGAGAAACAAAGGCCCCATACAGACAGGCCAAAATAAAGCTGCTTCAAGTCACTTTGGAGGTATGCTGTTTAAATGAGGCATGTGTACTAAGAGTCCGGAAGTTGCACCAAAGCTGCACTCCAGTCCTTAGGACTAGATCGTGGCTTTGGCATGGCTTCCAGACTCTTAAGATGCATGCGTCATTTAAACAACATCCCTTCAAAGTGACCCGAAGCAGCTTTATTTTGACCAGTCTGTATGGGGCCAAACTAAAGTGTTTACTGTAGGAAAGCAGGAAAGCACCCAGTGCTTTTACTTTTACTAGAAATGAATGAATAAGAGGGGAAGAAGAGAAGAGGTAGAAAGTAGAGAGGAGACTTTGGATCACTTGAAACTACTGAACCCTATCGCTGCTGCTCTCTCTAAAATATTTTAGCGCCTTTAAGTGCTGAGCCTTGTTGCATTTCCAACACAAAGGAGGGCCTGTCTGAATCGAACCATATGCTTTTGATGATTGCTGGATGTTGGAGAAGTGGCAAGCAAAAGATAGATCCATTATAATATTTGTGTAAATGTTCTGGGTTTTGAAGCTCTAGCTGGTCACTGTCGGACACAACGTCTGGTTCTAGATGGACCCTTGGTCCCAGCCAGCTCAATTCTTATGTTCCTTTTGTCAAAATTGTTTTTAGTAGATACTATTTCCATTTTATATTCTGCTTCAGCCCTATTTAATAATAATAATAATAATAATAATAATAATAATTTGTTTTACTTATATACCGCTATTCCAAAGATCATAGCGGTGAACAGCAAGTAAACTAATTAGCAAGTAAGCTAATTTGCCCACAACAGTCTGGGTACTCATTTTAGCGACCTCCTCGGAAGGATGCAAGCCTGAGTCGAGCTTGGGCCCTTTTGCTGGTCTTGAACTCGCAACCTTGTGGTTTCGAGTGAATGGCTGCAGTACAGGCATTTAACCACTGTGCCACCAGGGCTCTTATTTAGGCATTCACCTGATTCCAGTTTCAGGCGTATGAACTGCATGAATCTTTCATGTGCTTCCAATTGTGTAGGGGGCAGGCATGGGGCTGTAATGACTATGTTTTCACATATATCAGCAAAGATAGAAAAGTTAGTGGAAAATGCCATGACATTACATGTACAGAAGTGAGCAAAGTACAGTGGTCATTATATCATTGGACTTCAAATCCTAACAGCTTTAGCCAGCACAGCCAGTGGTGATGGATGAGGGGAATGGCAACCCAACACCATATAGAGGCCACCCTAAGTTTACACTAAAAAGCTTTAAATGTACATTAGTTATGTTTTTATTGAAAAGAGGGGATTTGGTACACTCTATCGATACCGATATCAAAAATTGATTGATATCATCACCCCCATCACCCCCTCCTCTACAAGAAGACTCATTTCTTGTGTTAATCTGCCTGAAATTTTAGTGTATTCGTATTGGACAGTTTTAAATTTTTTTATGTTTAATCTCTTTGTATGTGTTGATCACTGTTTTTATGATTGGGGGGAGGGTTGGGGGTTGGGGGTTGGGGGTTTTTTAATTGTAATTTTTAATTATTTGATGTTTTATTTATATTGTTGGAATCCGCTATGATTCCTTTGTGAAAAAGCGGAATACTAATAATAATAATAATTATTATTATTATTATTATTATTAACACTTACATTTTAATTTGGTGCTAAACTTACGGTGCATTGGGAAGTCAAAAGCTTTCACGGCTGGCGTTGTTACACTAACAAACTTTACCTGAATAAACGTGAAAATGTGAAAAGTCCCATTCATTATATCTGTGTGTCCTCCAACACACACACTATTCCCTGTTTTACATTTAGGACAGAAGGAAACAGATACATGAAATTTGGGGAAAGGCCATTTGCCATTTACTCACCCACTAAAAAGGAATGCAAGGGAATCCATACAGGAAGGATGCAGGAAAGTACAATGTACAATGAGTACTAGATGGTTGTGTGGAGGTTTCAGTATACCTTGATATTTCCCAACCTACCATGGTTCATCCCTCCTTTGATTTCTTTAATATGATATTTTGGAAAGTCAGCCCACTGTAAAATTACAGTGAAATAAATACGATTAATTTTTTAAAAAAATGCATAATACTTGTCACATATATCTTTCATAGATAGTCTATGAGGCAGTGGTGCTGATATGTAATTAGAATACAGTAAAGTAAATTTCAAGATGCAATGATAGATTTCAGTGTTTAACATTGTTTAACATCAGACCTTATATGAATACCCTCTTTAAATCTTACCTCTGCCATTTAGTCTTCAAATTACTGTAATTTGTCCAGCAGTTAACAGTGCATTGAATCTTACTTTAAATAGTGGACTTTTATTTCTGTTCTCTAATCCTGACCAACTGTTAATATCCAATTTATTTGGATATTAAGAAGAGAGAACAAACTTTGCCTTCCTCTTTTACGCCCTTAAGTGGAAAGGGACTGTGTGTCATACAACTCTTCTTAGCATGTAAGAACAACAAGACTCCAAGATACTTCTCTGGTTTTCTTAAAATATTGGAAACTGACCGAAATTCCCTGAGATTTGATATGTATATGTGAATCTTATGCATGTTCCAGGCTTTCTAGGAAATGCCAGGTATCAACTTACTTATTTTACATATACACCTGGGGGTTCAATCCAATTGCCAGCCCCAACTAGAGAAGTCCTAGTAAGTCAATGGAATTGCTGTAGTAAGTGCTGATTTTTAATTCAGCAGCTAACTTAATGGGTCTACTCTAGTCCAAACTAGCAAAGGGATTCAGGCATAGAAAGTGCACTTTACTTGTAAATTATGTGTAACATCATATTCATTTCCATTTCCTGGAGGCATTAAGCCAGTAGTAAAAATTTACTGATAAAGGTCAGAAAATTCTTACATAGCCATTTAAAATCATACGACTTGCTGGTAAATCTCAAATCTCTCTGTCTCTTTTCATCCCTCACACCTCTCATGTGTGGGGAAATATATAAATTTAGATATATGAAAGCTAATAGTCTACAGAAAATCAGATGGGATGCTGTGTAAGATGGAGACCTCAGATTCTGCAGACAAAACATATTTATCCAGTGTATGTCATATTTGTACTCCAAAGACCAAAAAATGTAGGGACCATTTTTGATAACCTTATATTGAACAAATACAATTGACCAACATTAATGTAAGCAGCCTAATTCTAATATAGATATTTTAGTCACTGTCTTTCCCAGAATGCACCTCATTATCAAAAGAATTGGAAGGAGTAGAGCAGAAAATATGAAATGAAGGATTTTTTTTAAGTTTCCAATTATTGAAGTAGCTGATTGGCAGTTGCTTATTTTCTAGCAAGTTGTACAGCTGCTGTGTTTTGCCATTCTCTGCCATTCAAGTCAAATAAAGAAAACTTCTCAGCTTCTCCATGGCAACCATTGCATCACTTGATACTTGTTCTGTTTCCAAGGTGCCTGAAAGGATCCATACTGGAGGGGAAGAAGGGGAAAAATCTCCAAGCTGGGCCTGAGAAGTAGAAGGTGGCAAAGTGTATGGTGGGATTTATGAAATATTTTCAGTCTCCCACTCCAAGTGATGCTGACCTTTTTCATTCTGAAGTAGTTGGTCTGGAAAGAACACAATTGGGCTTTCCGCCCCTGGGGTTGTCATTCAAACAGGGATGATTCAGTTCCTCTACCCAACTGCAAATATAGCTTTGTCTGTGTGGAATTGTTATATAAAGGCAAGGAAAAAGGCATTTCCAAAGATTCAGTGCCAAGTCTACATCCAAGTGGACTTCAGTTCAACAGATCAAGGATTTCCCTTCTCCCCCTTCATCGCCTTCCTGATCTGATCTGATCCACAGAGTCAGTCTCTCCTTGGGGCACGAGGGGAGGTTTGATCCAACGGTTACATTCATTCTGTTAGTGGAAGGACAGAGGCTGATTCACGCCATAATCTCAATGCTCCATTCTTGGACATGGATATAAAGAAAATTCTTGTGTGCAGAATAGAAACAGAGCTTGGAGGAGGGTGTCTTTTTTGAATTGCAACTTTTAAATTTCCCCCCACCAGTCTGTGTAGATATAATTCTCATCATGGTATGTTCTCCTTAGGTGTAAGATAAATGGAATTAGTGCCAAACTTTCACAACAAACAACTTTATAAAAACTAGTATTGCATGACACTAACAGAACTAATGTCATAAAAACTACTATTGCATGGCACTAACAGAGCTAACAAAGTGTCTTTGGTCAAAAAGATTTTGGTGACTTGGAGCACAAAGTTGAAGAGATATGTATCAAATAATGCCTGTACAAGATTTCAAAGTCTTACTGTCTTTTTTTCTTCCACTAAATAATAGGCTTCTGTACTAAAAAAATAAAAAATAAATAAAAGCGTATATATGTTCAGTTATTTAATTTGGGTTTTAATCTTATGCACATTTGTCTGACAGTAAGCCCCATTTAATACAATGATTCTTACTTAGAAGCACATATATACAGAATTGCACTGTTAGGATGGGTTAGTGATCAACTGGTGCAGTAGTAGATGGCCACAAATTAAAGCAATGCTAAAGAAATTTGTCAACTTGCCAAGAGTGTCATACCTTAGGGCTTGGAAGCCCATGAATGGCCATAATACTTATGGCTCAATATTTGTGTTAAGACTAATACTTATATTAAATCCATATGCTAACGTCCACAGAGACAGCATGAAGAAGACCCTCACAAACTTAAATTGTCAGTTGTAAAAGAGACAAGGTCCAAGTAATAATTATTGATTGGTTTTTATAAACTCCCTCCTCTACTTGCCATGCACCTGGGACAATAAAAATATTGAAACTTCTCATAAAACCAAGAAACAAAATGAGTACTGGGCATATAATGACATGCAAAACAAAACACAAGGAGCAGGAAAACAGCATTAAAATGTGAGAGTGGCAAGTAAAACTGAAGAGTGACAAAACATTATGCAGACTTGAAACTCCAGTCTTTCCTGCAACAAAATAAGCAAGAAGCTTAAATAAGCAAATTCCTGTGCCACAGGAGAGAGTGGCACAGTTGAGTTACTGTTGGCAAAAGACCCTGTCTTGAATACTGACCAATCTAGGTGGTTGGACATGTAACAAGTCCTCTAATGATAATTGTAGATTATAGGCAGCTTCTGGTAGAAGGAGATGATCCACTGTCTTGGGGCTTTACCACACAAACCCTACTTTTGCCACAGTTGTGCTTGTCAATGATAATGGAATTATACTTGTTAGTATTCACCACATCACTGCATGTCTTCAGAATTGTGTAACTAACACTGTATATGACTGTATATGGCCTTATATGTCTTCTCAAAGTCCATGGTATCATTATGCCGGAATGAGGAGTCTGATCTCAGGGCCATTGTCTACCAATGGAAATATTAGAGGGTTTTAGAGGGATTTCTCTCAGGTCTGTTCACTGTCCCCAAAATACTTCTACTCCAAGCAGTTTCCCAAGAAGAATGTGATAAAAGAAATAAAATGAATAAATCACACAAATTGGAATCCTGTATCCCTACAAAAAGAGGAAGGAAAGCTAAGCCAGTGAAACCGGCAGCTTCTTAATTGTGCCTTTATGCATTTAAAGATATTTAAGGAAAGCTACAATTTAAAACTAGCTTTCAAAATGTACCAGAAAGAAAAATCTGTGTTTTTTTATAGAAAGAATTCACTTGTGGCACATGTTTAGCTAGGATGCACTTATCTTTTGGAAATGTTGAGTGGAAACCCTAGCAAAACCTCTTCCTTTCTTAAGATTTTTCAGCTGTTTCATTTCTCTGTCCCCCTACCTTCTCCCACTCAAGATACTTATTTACATTGCCCAATTTGAATTAGTTACAGGTTAGTATCAGCTATGCCACAGCTGAGAGCTTGTAAACATGGTGGGAAGAATAAGCATCATTAGCTCTTGCTGCTTTTCTGGGCTTTGAATAATATCTGAATATGATGTGCCAAGTGGAACAGTTCTCATTCTCAAAAACAGAAATGACTGAGGGCAAATGTATTGTTAGTGAAACTGCTGATGTGCTAATCACATTCTTGGGTCTATTTGTCGTTCTAATCCTGCATTCATCTGTATCATTACTGATTCCATGATATAGTAACAGAAGAAAAACATGGGTTTCAAAAACAGTGAAAGTTTATTGGTTTCTTGTTCTCCTTTTCATGTTGTTTACCGATACATCGAAAGCTGCCTTATTATTTATTCTGTTAGTCCATTATTCTTGACTCTGACTAGCAGAGACTCCCCAGGATTTCAGGTTCTATGAGATGCCAGGCATTAAAGCTGGGACCTTCTTCACGAAAAGTGTGGCATCTACTAGTGGGCTACAGCATTTTAAAAATTATTTTTGTGTATTAGAATGTTCTTAATCAATGCGAAGGTCAGCCTTTAAATGAAAGGAAATTCAAATATCACTTGATTCTTTATAAATGACACACCGTTGGATTATTCTCTAGAATAGCACCACACTCAAAGGGTTTATTTACAGTCAGAGAACAGGCAAAACATAGGTTGTTCTAGAAATTTAAGAACTAGTTAATATTCTTATTTGTTGAAATAGAGATACTTTCAATTCCAACAATTCATTTACTATGTTGTGACATATATTGTGAAATATGTCTGTACTGATCGACTGATCAGGGGAGAGAAAGAGAGAGACATATCTAAATCTGCTTAAAGGCACTTTTACATGAATATGCAAGGTATGTAATATAGTTTCTTGTTAGATTATTGCAGTCACCTGCAGTCAACAAAAGGTTATGCCAAAGGAAATTGGTTAACCTTGATCACTGGGACTGTTTGTTGTTTTTGTTCTGCAACATTAATGTGGCTTCTACTTTATGATATCGCACTGTTTTCGGAAGGTTTTCTAATGAGTTGAGTTCAGCAATGTATGTTTGAAAGTGCTACAAGATCTCTCTACATAGTGATTCTACATATAAGGAAAGAACATCATTGTTAGAAATGCTGCTAGATCTGCTAGTGATTTTTTAAAAAAATTAATTGCTGGCATACTACAGCAGATTAAAAACATATTCATACTGCCCATTATTATACTAAATAAATTCAAAAATATAGCCATGTTAGTCTGTAGAATCACTGTGTATAAAGATCTTGTAGCACTTTTGACACTAACTGAAAGAAAGAAGTTGGCAGCATGAGCTTTCATAGACTAAAGTCTACTTCCCCAGTGTATCTGAGGAAGTAGACTTTACCCTACAAAAGCTCATGCTGCCAACTTCTTTCTTTCAGTTAGTCTCAAAGTGCTACAAGATCTCTATACTAAATGAAAATGAAGTAATATATAATAATAATACATTAAGTAAAAGCTTTTAAAGCTTTTTGTCAATGTTTTCCAAATATTTGCTATTGATCCATCAGTGGATAGTCCCTGAAAGGCCTTCCTGCCTGTTAATTTCTGAGTGTCATGGGAAAGGGGATTAGGATTCTGCATTTTTCTCCAAGAATGTGTGGACATATGCAAAAGATAAAGTTGCTGCTCTTGCTTCACAGCCCAGTCAGTATTATGGAGCCCTTGCCTGTCTGACTCTGGCACAAGGTAGAAAGGATAAACGCATTGAGGTTTGTTTTTGGCCCTTTTCAGTTATGTAACAACCCCTTTACAAAATTATGATGTTATAATTCCGTACAAACATGGACTAAAAACATCCAGATTGGCAATACAACATCATACACATTTATGGGCATATGTGATAGCTACTATCCACTGGTGCAGTGGAGCCAGGGTTCACAGGGTTGGAGCACTGGTAGTGACATCATCTGCTTCTCTGCTGGGCTCCTATGTCCCCCCTCTGAGTTTAGCTGAAGCCCTCTCAGTATCCTTCAAAGGCAATGGTGAAGTGAATTTCCCCCAGAAACACAGTATATTGTTGCATCCTACAGCTGTTGGGATGTGAAGTATTTCGGATTGGTTGGGTTTCAAATGGGTAAATAAAACCCATTTTATATAAGATCTGATTCTGACAGAGATGAAGACTGCTAGAACGGTTATTGATGTTGATTAACATTCATTGATCTACCTTCTTCTGGGGACTCTCCCTGGAATTGTGTCAGAGCTGACATGTTGAGGTCCTGGACCTCAAAATTTACCCCTGTTCACCATCACATAGAGGCATGAATGCAGTTGTTAGTCCCAATTAGAGTAGACCCTCTGAATCAATGGGAAGTTGGTAAGCCAATATTTATGTAAGTTCTATTAATGTAATGGTTGTTCTGTAGTTAAGAATAACAATTAAAGTTAGGCCATCATGTGTCTGTACAATAGAGAAATACATTCACAAATATAAACGGCAGTCAATTGATAACTAGTCATATAGATCCTATTCACAGAACAAGTATAGATGACTTATGCTCCTCTCAGTGTTGTAGGTTTCAGACCATTCAGTTGTATACTGTGTGGGGACTACATTCACATGTTTCTTTTAAAAAAAATGTTCGCAGGTTTAAATGAAGCGTTTGTGGTATCATGTATTGCTAGCACACTGCCTCTTTCCCTTGCCCATGGCAAGATGAGCGAGATGTTCAATTAATGAGTCATTTTTACTCTATCAGGACAATAGCAGTGATTAGCTGTAATGTCTGACTTCCACTTCCATTTGGAACACAGCTGTACTTCTAAGGCTCCACTCAACTCCCACACTTGACTGCAAATGGGATTTACTCAGCAATGAAGCTGCCATATATGCATCCTGATTTCTGAATGAAACTGTGGAAGGGGGTTATATAAATCACGTATACGTGTATTATCTGTACTGAAGAGTAATTAAGTTTGAAGGAAGATATTAACAAAGAGAAAGAAGAGGGCTGCATGAAAACAAGCAGCTGCTAAAACCAAGGACAGCAATAAGTACAATTCTGATTTTTTAAAATGCTAAACCAGCTCATGGTCCATCTTTTTCTAAACTTGAGGCCACTGCTGGGTTAAAATAGGTCCACAGATGATGCAATTTTGTTTACATGTAAACTTTGGAAATTGTTTTCAAAAGGAACTTGACTGAAAATGTAAGCTAAAATAAACTTAATTTCCAGTTGATGTGTATGGGGAAAAGCAGAGGAATATTCTGAGATTAAGAAAACTATTTGTCTGGCGTTTGTCCAAATAGCATGAAAGCCTGCAAAAGAAATATTGGGCCTTCATTTTACAATAAAACTTGTGCAGTGAAAGGTAGATGTGCTGACTAGAAAGAAGGCTACAAGTCACCCGTATAAAAAAAACAGTACTCATCGCCATTAATTAGATTTAACTTAAGAGATCTTTTCAGATCTTAAGCCAAGACTTCGCTGATATAATGATATCTGCACAAGCAGTTCTACCAACTAAAAATGAGGAAGAACACCCTGATGGTAAGAGTTGCTTTGGATTTCATGGTGGGAAAAAAGCTAGAAATTAAATAAATAAGCTGTTCAACAATGGGATGGATTCCCTTGGAAGGTGGTGAATTCTTATTCATTGGAAGTTTTTAAACAGAAGCTAGGTGGGTAACTTTCATGTGTGCTTTAGCAGTAGATTCCTGCTCTGGCAGGGAAATGGACTAGTCCCTTCCATTACTATGATCCTACAATCTTATAAAAATGCTTTTCTCAGTGGAGTGGCATAGAATCCAAATGGCAGTGTGATATTATTAGAATGTTAAGTCAAGTAGAGTCAAGTATGAAGGAGATGTAAAGCCTGAAAATGCCATGTCTGCACACTTGGATGCAGGAAGAAGAAAGCTGCGTGAGAATTTCCTAGTGCAACAGTTTTGTTTACGAAAGAGTTTGTAGAGCAATAAAATTTAGCATCCAGAACCTTTGCACAGCCAATGAAAGAGCTGAATTAACTTCAAGATAGCACTGGCATGTGTAAAAGTTCAGTGTACCAGCTGGTTCTCAGTCATACCAGAAAACATTCCCCAGGATGTTAAGTCTGATATAACATAGCCAACGCTTTGAAGTTGTGAGTTTAGAGTAGCAGGAGGTCCATTTTACAGTCTACCCAAATAGCTTTTTTGCCATATCTATTGACCTGCTGGTCTAAATGGAAAAGGCAGCATATACAGGCTTTTTGCATGCCCTCAAACTAGTATTTGACTTTGGCATGGACTAGAAATCTGATCCATACTCCCTTATACATCTTGTTGCCATACACAGGATGCTTTTTTGGAGATGGTTTTGTACAAGGCAGAGTTAATAAATGGAGTTTTGACAACAGGCCCTCCATTTTGCTTGTGTGCCTTTCTGGTCCTCTGTTTCTGCTTAATACTCACCCAAGTCCTATAGGCTAAAGGTGCTGAGATCCCAAGCCATTTGGTGCTTTAAATGTCACCACAAGGACCTTGAATTCAGACTACAAACATATTGGCAACCAGTGCTATTCTTATAAGACTGGCATTGCCTGCTGTCTTTATGATATTCTAGTCAGCAGTCGAGCTGCTGTGTTTTTCACTAGCTGCAGCTTCTGAGTCATTTTCAAGGCTAGACCCACATATAGCACAATGACAATAATAATAATAGTAATAGTAATAATAAATTATTTATTTATAGACCACCCAATCATGCGGAATCAGGGTGAGTTACAACAGTGAAGAATACATTATAGTAGTCTAATCCAGAGACCATCAGTGTATGGTCAATAGTGGCTAAGTTATCTCTGTCTAGGAAAGGCCATTGCTTGCACATCAGTCAAAGCTGATGCTAAGCACTGCGCGCCAGAGATCAGTTGTGCCTCTAATGACAGGGATGGATCTAGGAGCACTCCCAAGCTATGTACCTGCTCCTTCAAGGGGAATGCAACCACATCTCAAACAGGCTGTTTACTCAGTTCCCAGATCTCAAAATCATCTGAATCTGAGGTGGTTTCTCTAGCAGGGGAAAAGGCAATGTCTGGTGTTTCATGCTTTAATCCTGTTTAAATTTGGTGGCAGGTTGAAGAAAACCACTAATTTTGTGGCTACTTCAGATCTGTCAGAACCCATCCCCCTGATCTCCAGTCATTCCCTGTGGAATTGGCTCCCCCATTACTCTCAATTTATATCACACATCCAAGAATGTAATTGTAACATAAATTGTGACCCACCTGTAACTTCCTTAGGGATATCTTTTTAGTTATGTTACCTGAAAGAATGTCTTTCTCTGAATCTTCAGAGTTGATTTACCTCTGTGTGAAACCTATTATTGTCTCCAAAATTATATCATGCATTGGTGTTTTGTTATAATGTTAAGCAACTGTATTACTGTGCAAGATTATAGGGTTTATGGTTGTGCTGTTAGCTCTCCAAGAACATCATGTTATACTTCATAAAGTTGCCAGGGTTGCTTTCTTAGCTTGCTACCAGAGGGACTGCAGATCAGTAGCAGTGCACATGTTTTGTACACAAGAAGTTCCAGGATTCAGTCTTTGGTGTTTGCAGTCAGAAAGAGCAGGCAGCAGATGCTGGGAAAGATCTCTGCCTAAGAAACTCATTAGCCAGTGTTAGAGTATCCAATACTTGATTAAGTAGTCATTCAGCCTGAGCTGGCATAAGCCAGTTCCTTAACCTCTGTTGCAGCCTTCATATTTATATATTTATGTATACAAAGTAGGAAGGTGGGAACCAACATGTGATATACTGTCTTTAGAAAAGTATAATGCCTGCAAAACTGCCCAAGCCAACTGCATAGGAAGTGCACCCACTGCTGGGTTTTCACTCTCAGTCCTCTGCTTGAAGCTTAGCCCTTCCAAAAGCAATAATTGGCTTAAACTAGTAACTGTAATGAAACATGAATTTAGTTAACAGTGAGTATTCATATTCACCTCTTGGAAGCATTGTATTTTACCTGTTGTATTAGATTCTACAGTCTTCAGTCTTCAGATAGTAGTTTACCTCTTTTTTTGTAAACTACCATAATCTATACCAAATTCTGTTCCAAATTACCAAATGCTGTAAATTACTGGTAGTAGTGATGATAATGATGTCACGGATGATAATTTACATGTGGTTAAATGACATATGGGAGACTCCCTAAGCCTTCACCTTCTTTACTATTACTACTATTATTATTAGTAGTAGTAGTAATGGTAGTAGTAAAGGTTTCCTTTTACAAGTTTAGCTAGTCATGACTGACTGTGGGGGACAGTGTTCATTTACATTACTAAACCAAAGATCCAATGTTGTCAAAGACAACTCTGTGATCATGTGGCCAAAATGACTGCACCGAACGCCATTCCCTTCCCACCAAAGTGGTACCTATTTATCTACTTGCACTTTTACATGCTTTCAACCTGCTAGTTTGGCAGAAGCTAGGACTAGTGATGGGAGCTCACCCCTTCACACAGTGCCAGGAGCTCGAACTGCTGACCTTCCAATATTTATTTATTTCTTACTCACCTCTCCCCATGGACTGAGGTGGGGAGCAACAGCAGATTAGCAAATGCACAACATCAGGTTAAAATAAACGTAATTTAAAAAGGACAAATAACACACTTGTACTTGTCAAATGTTTCTTTTTTGAATGTGTTCTTCTGTATAGCATGTTTTGAATAGAAGTGTTTTACAGCACATAGTAAATCTCATATTTTACTGTCAGTGTGTGTGATGGTCCATTCAAAAGAAGTGGAAACTACACAAAAATGATGGTTAAAACACACAGTGTCATGAGTTTACCATGATGTCAGAAATAAACACGAACATCTGGTCTACTTTGAGTGAATAGAACAGATGTAAAGACCTCAATACTGCATTCTAACTCTTTTCACTGCAGTTCTTTTAGCTAAGAATTTACGTGAAACATTTGGCAAATAAATAAAGGCAGAGTGTGCCTTAAGAACTTTCAGCAGTGCTATGAAGAAAGTGATACAGAATAGGATAATGTGATGGGAACTAAATAGGCTGCTTAAACAGTACTATAGATTTATACCCATTCAAATGGAGTCATTTGACAGCCATTTACTCAGATTGTTATTATCCTGAATTTTTGTGGCTTACACTCAATACTCTCTGTAAATTATTCTAATGGTTTGATTTAGAGTAGGAGGAAGTGACATAAAAATAAGTGGACTCTAAATGGTTGGGGTAGCCAGGGAAAGAGTTCAGATGAATGGAAGACCTTATGACTTCCTCCAAAAGCCAGACTGCAACTTAAAAATAGAATTGCATTGTCATTCTTCTTCTGCATCACTTTTATTGAAGAGTCATCTTATTTGACTCTGCATATCTAGATAGGTTTTTCTACAACTGAAGCTTCACGACTTTCCCCAAGATCAACAATCCCTGTGTTGCTGAAGCAAGCAACACAAGAGGAGGACGTATTGATACCATAGTGCAGAGATAAGCATGGTGTGACCCTCAAAGTTTTGTTGGACTGCTGTTCTCACTAGCCCCCCTATTGAGCTAATGCTGAGAGTTGATGGGAATTGCAGACCAGAATATCTGGAAAGCCAGAACATGCCAACCACTGGCCTCAAGGGACATCGTACATGGAAGGTCACAAGTTGGAAAGGCCTAGATTAAGGCAATGTTGAGATAATATGTAATAAAGGAGGTGGAGCAGCAGCAGCGAGGGAGAGAGGCAGCGTCCTTGGGGCTCAGCAGGCCCCTGGAATATCCCCCCTCCCACCTGGCAGCCCAGCAGCAGCAACAGAGGCAAGGGCACCGCCCAGGGCCCTTTAAAAGAGGCCCAGGTACAGCAGCCTCGGTGAGGTGGAGCAGCAGCAGCGAGGGAGAGAGTGTTTGGTGAAATTACTGATATGGGCAATAAAAAACGCTGTAGAACAAGCCCTGATACAAACAAGCATAACAAAGATTCCAAACAGCTTAAAATCGATGACTTACTTGTTAATGAGGAAACTGTGAGTATTCCATCTACATTGGCAAACTCAAACTTAGAATTTACAATTCCAACTGCTAACAACTTTCTTGTGTTGGGAAAAGAAAATGAGCTTTTATCTGAACTTTTAGTATCTTCAGGGAGTGAGCCGGTTAACACTCATGAAGGGGTGTCCCTGGAACTAAATGAATCCGTATGGGAGAAACTGCCAGATACTGAGAAGGAACAACTCACAAAGCAAAACAAGTTAAATCCTCCGGACTTTGTGACAAAACAATGCCTTTTAACAGCTCATACTGTTATCTCAATTTATGAGCACTTAGAGAAAATTGTTAATCAGGTAGAGCTTCTCAAACATTCCTTTGAGACTTTCATGCAGAAGCAATTAGTGGCAAAAGAGAATTTAGATTATGTCAATAGAGAAATATCCAGTAAAGTGAGGATTCCCACTATCAACAACCCCAGAGGCAGTCTACCAGTAACTTCTAAGGAGATGGGGGAAAGAAACCACAGCAGGGTTTTACAAGTAAACCAAGTTATGTTGCAAATTGCTTATAACAGTATAAACAACGGCAGATGGAGGTCCAATGGAACCATTAGATCTTCACTGAGCCAACTTCTACAGGTGCCCTCCTACGACATTGATATCCTTGCTGTGGAATGGCTTCCTAATATATCAACTTATAAGCGAATCTTGTTAACTTTTGAACAATCTACAATTCCTCTCATGTTGTTAAAAATGAAACCCTTTTTATTCAAGTTCCAAATAATTCCAGCACAGGTTTTTCGCGATCAAATTATATCTCCTCTGTTCCCTAATAAGCATGGTAGTGGGGGGGCTTGCAGATTAAAGTAATGCTCACTTGATAATTCCTAAAGGAATCCCTAAAGAGACCTTGAGTAAGACCACACCGAAGCCCAATTTAGTTAAAACCTCCAACAGTACGGCAGAGAGGCAACCCACAGAGAAACAGGCCACAGATTCAAGTGACTTAATAATTAATATAGAACAACATGACATCACATCCAGAGTAGATGACCTTAAAAATATGCTGCTTACCACAAAGGATTTGGCCATACCACTGTGGAATTCAATAACTACTGCTGAGGTCCATGAGGTGGAGAGGGCTTTAGATATGAGTTCTATTGATGCTCTCTTATCAATGAATAAAAAGGACCTTACAACTATAATTCCAGTACAACCTTTGGAACCTAAGAGAGTTAACACTGTACCCTCTCTGCATGAAGCATCCAACAAACAAAAGGATCCAGCTCAAACAGAACTCTTGAATATTGATGATGACATGGACTTAACATCAGCTTGACAACTAAGCTTATTATGTTGGAATATCATGGGCTGGGGAAATAAGTTCCATGATGCAGATTTTGCAAATTACCTTCAAACTTTTAAAATTCTATGTTTACAAGAGACATGAGCGCTTGAAACTAATTTGCCATCTCTTTATGGATTTCAAGCATTTTCTGTTCCCGCAGTTAAAAGTTGTACAAGAGGCCGTGGTAGTGGTGGTCTTACAATATTCATATCTGTTGATTTACAGGCGGAGATTCAACCAATAACTTGTGCTTTTCCACATTGTATACAGGTGCTAGTCATCAAGAGCATGTGTTTTGGTTCCTTAATTTGTATAAATGTTTACTTTCCCCCTAACTTAGCAAAGAACGAAGGTCCTAACAATATTTGGGATAGCTTATCTGAAACCATATTTTCTTTGGAGAGTCAATATCCCTCTACAAGGCTTTTACTCTGTGGAGACTTTAATGCTAGAATTGGAAATGACTCAAGGCAGGTGGAGAGTACTAACTAAGGATCACCTGCTTATATTGTACCTGTTCCTAGGGTCTCAAAGGATATAATTACCAACAAAGCTGGCTTTAAGCTTATAGAAATTCTTTCTTTGCATGGCTTGCAGTGCCTTAACGGAACCCATTATGATCTGACATCAGGTCCATATACTTATGTTACCAACAGGGGAACAAGTACAATAGATTATATAATAGTATCTGCAAATCTGGTTCCTGATATTTGTAAATTTGAAGTTATTAGTCGTGTTGAAAGTGATCATTTCCCATTGTCATTATTATTTAATACTGGGTCATTTCACCCCCCTTGTACTCCCCAAAATTTAAATTTAAATTTAAATGGAATTCATATAGGAGAACAGAGAATACGGTGGTCAATTAATTTGGGCATCTCAGTCCATCAGATACTGGAGAGTATTACCTTTAAGTCCCTACAATCAGCTATTTTAAATTCAACTTCAGATATTTTACATATTTTTCAAACCATCATTCAAATGCTTAGGCCCAAGTTGGTGAGTAACAAACAATTTAATCCCAACACGGTAGCAACTAACAAATGGTTTGATTTGGAATGTCGAAGTGCTCGGAAAGCACTGATGAAGTGCTCTCGGCAGGCACTTAGAAACAACGACAATATCTCTCCTGACATCTTAGCCTCTATGCGGTCATCCTATAAGGCACTCTTAAAACACAAAAAAGATGAATATATTAGAACACAATGGAAACAACTAGCGCAAGCTGTTACAGAAAAAAATGAGAAACAGTTTTGGGATATTACTGCTTCTGGCATGAATAAGATTAGACCGGTTATTGTTGGGCATATTACATCACAACAATGGTATAGCCATTTTAGTAAACTCTATGGAGCTACAAATGCAGAGCGTCACTCTTTTTTTGATTTAAAGACTACCTATCTGCCTCAATGGCCCCCAGTTTCAGAATCTGAGATAAAAAAGCTGATTGCAGCTCTGGCATTGAATAAAGCCCCAGGAGAAAATATGATGCCCCCAGAAATATATAAAAACTTTTCTGAATGGTGGGCTCCAATATTAGCTAAGGTGTTTACCCAAATCAATAATACTGGGATAACTCCAGTAAGCTGGAAACAGAGCGTAGTTGTCCCCATATATAAGAAGGGAGATAAGCAAGATCCTAATAACTATCGGCCCATAAGCCTTCTGGACGTGGATTCTAAGCTATATAGTAGATATCTATTAAATAGACTGGAGGATTGGGAATTTAATAACCAGATTATTTATCCTGAACAAGCTGGATTCAGGGAAGGCCAGAGTACTATTGACCACTGTTTGACTCTTTATTATTTAGCCCAGAAAGGAATTGAAGGCCCTACAAAACATCTGTTTTTTGCCTTTATTGATCTAGCAGCAGCTTTTGATTCAATTGACAGAAACTTGTTATGGCATAAACTGGCCAATACTAATATAGATAACCGCTTATTGTTTTTGATTAAGGAACTTTATACCAATACAACAGCAAGGATAAGAGTTGGTACCTCTGGTTCACTAACTGATCCTATTCCTACAAATAAAGGAGTTGGCACCAACACTTTTTAATCTATATTTGAATGACATCATTCCAGCACTTTCTGGCCCAGAATTTTTTCCACCTACACTTGGATCAAAAAAGATTTCTATTTTGTTATATGCTGATGACATGGTTTTAATTTCACTTACACGTATAGGTCTGAGAAGGTTACTTTCCAAGCTAGAGGCATTTTGTTCCAAGGAAAAGCTTGTTATCAATTATAATAAAACTAAGGTAATGGTTTTTGGGAAAAGACACTCTGATTTTCGTTGTTCTATTAACGGTCATCAGATTGAACAATGCAGAGAATTTAAGTATCTCGGCATTCACTTCACAGAAAACCTCTCTTGGAAGCCCCACATAGAAGCTAGTAGAGCAGTAGCTGTGAGATCAATTGGAGCAATCCTTAGATTCTATAATCAGGCAGGGGGTCATCTAGTTGCACTTACTGTCAAAATATATCAGAGTAAAGTTATAACCCAGATTCTTTATGGTGCTGCCGTGTGGGGTTGGGATGATTCCCAAATGGTCAAACTGGAGGCCATCCAGAATATGTTTCTCAGGAAATTGCTCCTACTTCCACCTGGCACGCCTGCAGCCTTGGTCCGGGCTGAGGTTGGCCTCCCTTCCATTAGAGCTCGCATTCACTTTACTTTACTTAATTATTGGAGATCTGTTAAAGATTCTACGCTTAAGGTTTTTCCTAAGTTGTGTTTTCAATATTTATCAAGCTGTAAAGTCTGGAGCTCAAGACACCAGAGGCTGCTTGAATTATATCCTGCTCTAACTGAAAATTCTTCTAGTTTGAATTCAAGAGAGAAGCTCCGTGAATATATTTTTAACCATGATGTACATCTGGATAGAGTGGCTATTAATAATTCGAAATTTTCCAATTGGTTTAGATTATATAAATTGGACCATCAGATGGCTGTTTATCTAGGGAATCTTACATTTCTAAAGCTTAGACAGGCTTTTACAGCTCTTCGCTTTCAAACAATGCCCTCAGCCATGACTGACGGTAGATATTCACATACACCTAAGGATTCCCGTTTATGTATTTGTGGAGCCCCAGAAATCGAGGATTTGCCTCATTATTTGTTCTCTTGCTCACTATATACTGGTCCAAGAACAAAATTTATGGGATCTATTCTGTCCAATTTACAGTCTAATACCATTTCTGAAAAGATTTTTTATCTCTTGTCTGATATTGATTCTAAGGTAACTTATAAGGTTTCATTATTTGCTTCAGCAGCAAACAAAATTCAGGCAAGGGTAATAGCAGACATTGCAGTTGATTGTCAGGGGGATGACTTTATCTAAACTTTGAAGCTGTTTTTGTTTTTTAAAAATGTTTTTAATGATTCTTAGGTGGATGATCTTACCCAAACCTTGAAGTGGTTTTTTTCTTTTAAAGTTGTTTTATTTAATTGACTGGAAGTATATCATGTATTAAATCTGGATGTTATTTGATGGAATATTTTATAATTCTGAATTGCTGTTATTGGTTTTATATTTTATCATGCGAATGGCCTTTGGCTTAAGCATTAATAAAGATTGATTGATTGATTGAATATGTAATAAAGAGGAGGCTTGGATGATGCATTGGCTCAGAAGTACAATATTAAATAAGTCTACATAACTTGTGAATTCAACAAAATGTTCCTCCAGACCTGATGATAAATATGTAACAACAGGACCTCAATAATATTTAACCCAACTCTGACTGCTGCTTCTGTACAATATTATTACAGTTTTCGCTTTGATAGCTTTATGATGCTATCTGTTTAGAAGTGTTCTTCAGCAAACTCTGGAGCCTTCGAGAAACTAGTGTATTTCATCTGAGATCATTTAGCACTGAAATTACACCCAGGTGACAAAACCATTGGTTTGAAGCTACATGAGGCTCTTATAAATGAAACCAAACAATAAATATATTTGTCAAAAGAATGTCTACTATCTTGCAGTATTACTACCTCAGTTAGTATTTAATTTCCCCTACATGGCAGACCTTAGGAACTTCATGTTTTATGTCCTCCTACTGTACTACTTCATTTACCATGTCACTGCACATCTATACATTTGCCTAGGTCTTATGGACTTATTGTAGTACAACTGCACCAGAAGTTAATGCCAAGGAGACCCCTAATTTTTTTAGACTTCAAAAGACATAGTTTTCTTTTATCTCTCTATATAAAGAAAGGATGGACTACAATTTTCCCACTTCTCCTCTTGGTTATTTTACTCTTTAAAAACTGCAAAGCAAACAGTGCATTATTTATTGGGAACACTTTGGTTCATCTGCTCTTTCATCAGTCTTCTGTAGCAGTCATAGAAATCTGTGAAAACTTGCAAACAGTTCAGGTTTTAATAGTATATCATACAGATATACACACTTTTATTTGGGAGGAAAGCTGCAGAAGCCCTTTGGTTTACTGTGGATAAGCCATAGAAATAATTGGTGTAATGAGCTGATGTGAATCAAAGGAGAGTTTCCTGGTGTGCAATGGTCTAGAGAAAGCAGAATATTTCAAAAACCCAGTGTTACAGAATCCTTTAATCTTACATTTCGCCAAAGCAAACAAATACTCATAGATTTTATTTAAGCATATCTGGTCTCTGGGGTTTTTTTGACACCACAACAAGTCTGGATGGCTTGAATTACAGCCTGAGGGCATATTTTGGATCTTGCTTTATACTAATCCATGATCATTAAGTGGGAAGGCTGAGATTTGATAGTTATCTGCCCAAGAGAACTGAGCATTCTCTAACACAAGAATGCTTTATTAATGATCTCCATCTTCTTTTCCTCACCCCCCCCTTTTTTTTTTGCTGAAGGGACTTTACTCATCATTTGAAATTTATTGGGGGTTGCGATATTTCTGGTATGGTTATTGGTTATAATCTGGAGTATACACTTAATCCAAATCTCCAAAAACCCTTTGCTGTTAATACTGGAGCTAGCCTTCAGGGGTTATACAACAACCTATTTACCTTTCTAGACCTAGTAGGTCTGAGTAAAAGCAGATATTGAATACATATCAGAATAATACTCTGGATAGTAGTAGCAATGGATATATCAAGAGTCTTGAATCAGGGAGATATGAAAGGCAGTGAGCAGCTCATAACATTAAATCAACATTATTTTTTGTTTGATCAATAAAGAAAATGATTCTTTTAAAAAAAAATCAGTTAAGTTGAGCGAGTAAAAGGCATGCAGGACAAATGCCTAACAAATAAGTTTTCCTGGTTCTAGTTCTGTTAATCTTCCATTGAAATGACTGGCTGTTAAGAGCTACCAAATGATGAAGGACATATACTACCATATGTACTTGACAATAAGTCAACCTCATGTATAAGTCAAGGGTAGGTTTTGGGACTAAAATTATGGATTTTGATATGACCTGTAGATAAATCGAGGGTAAACTCAGGAGCATCTAACAATGGATTGTAAAGGACAAAGCAAAGGAAAACAATGCCAAAGAACTTAGAAAAGTCCAGCAGACATAACTGTTTGTGCTCATACTAAAGGCTGGATAGATGAGAGAATAGAGAGGGTTCAGTGATTCCAGGGCAGATGACACTCTTGCCTTTCACCAGGGGATGGTTCCTCTTTTTTTTTTTTTTAAATGAGAGTTAAAGTACAGTACCTACACTGACCCATGGATACGTCCTCTCAGGGTTTTGGGTCAAACTTTTGACCTAAATTTGTAGACTTATGCATGGGTATATATAGTATATATATAAAAAATAAACAAACATGAATTTGTTCAATGCTATGATGCACTAATAGAAGCCAGGTTGACCCAAGACATTATTCTGCCCAAGGATCAAATGCTGCCCTTTTCTCTGTATACCAAAAATTCATGCACCAACTGTCTGACAGTTGACTATATTGACAACTCACTCTTACTTCAATCCTAGTGATACGACTGTGTCTTCCATCATACTAGTGGGAGTTGAGCAGGTTGCTTGGCATACCAGCTGTGACTGCTATTGCCTTGTTGTTGCTTCCTGCATTTATTATTTGATAGGGGCAGTGTGGATTTTATTGCACAACAAGCACATGATTGTCTGTTGCAATTTCAGAAATAATTAAATGGTGCAATCGTTAGAAATATACATGAAGGGCTTTACAGAACACTAGATAGGGAGGCTGGGAAGGTTGTGTCCCCAGGAACTCTGAATGTGAAGTACTGCCTGAATATGAGTATATTCCTGTGCTTTGAAAGGCACTGCTAGACAGCCCTTTCACCAATTGGTCCTATTTTGTTTCCCCTGAAAGTACATGGAAGTTTACAATCTTGATTATTTTTACCCACAGAAGACCCCTGTGAGATAGGTCCATTTCTCTTGTCACTTTAGATTACAGATAAAAAACTGTAGCTGGATGATGGTGATTTGTCCCATGCAGTTGATACTTCTGGCTCCCTCTTTGCCTCTGCTCTTGTTGTTTTTGAAGCTACTTTCTTAATTAAGTTCCACAAGATCCTCTTTCTGGTTTAATCCAATTTAGGATTTCAGGCCATGCATATTCTTTCTTCCTCTTATTGTTTTGCCTTCTTCTTGTGCAGCCAAATTAGAGCTTCCACTTTTGAGTTTTAACTTGTAGACAGATCACATGGACCATCTCCATGGTGACTGCCTGATTTATGTTTGTATTTAATTAGAGTTGTCCATTACCTCTCCAAATAGAATTTAATTTGAATACATGTGCCTGTCACATTTTAAAAGATTCATTATGCTTAATCTGAAAGTTGAGTGACTGGATTTCCAGGAGGTTGCATATTATATCCATAGTTCATTTGACTCTTTCAGACAGAAAAAGCAAATGATTCTCCCCACCAAAAATTAAAATAAAATAAAATGGTGATTTGCCAGGCCCTGCTGCTGGACATGTACAAAATCTGCACCATGTTTCCTGTTATTACAATCTAATTCATATGAACTGACCTTCAGAGAGTGATGCCACCCAAAGCAAAACTGTGCAAATTAGCACTTTAGTTTCCATTGTGTTGTTTAAAACTGGTTGTTGTTGTGTGCTAGTTTCTGATTTATGGCCACCCTAAGACAACCCTATCATGGGGTTTTCTTGGCAAGATTTGTTCAGAGGGGGTTTGCCTTTGCCTTCCTCTGAGGCTGAGAGATTGTGACTTGCCCAAGGTCATCCAGTGGATTTCCCTGACTGAGTGGGGATTCGAACTCTGGTCTCCAGAGTCATAGTTCAACATTCAAACCACTACATCATGTTGGCTCTCTTTCCAAATGGCTAATGCATACTACATCAAAAGCAAAAGCAATTTAGACAGATTCTGCGGCAGCCTTTCATAATCTGGCATCCTCCGAATTTGTTAAATTGCTTCCCATCCCCCAAATGGCCATATTGTGTTCAGTTTGTATCCAACACAACAGGACATCAGGTTGACTATTGAATATTATTTGATTGTTTAAAAAGGGAGCACTAGACAGAAGGCTTTGAGATATTTCTTTATATGTATTTAAAGCAAGGGTGGGAAACCCCAGTTCCTGGGACTGAATACAGCACTCTAAGGCTGCATCCACATTGCAAAAATAATCCAGTTTGACATCACTTTAACTGCCATGGCTCAATGCTGTGGAGTCCTGGGATTTGCAGTTTGTTTTGACATCAGAGCTTTCTGACAGAGAAGGCTAAACTACAATTCCCAGGATTCTATAGCTCTGAGTAATGACAGTTAAAGTGATGCCAAACTGGATTATTTCTGCAGTGTGGATGCAGCCTTAGGGTCCAAATCCAGCACTCTGGAGGAAATCCACACTCTTTTCTCCACATTCCCTTCTCATGCCACCATCATATAGTAGTATCTCAAAATTTTATGTTTCTTTCCTCCATTCTAAAAGGCTGCAATATCTCTTCTAAGGCTGTAAGAGTTTTAAGCTAATAAAACAAAAACAAAACCACAACTTCCTAATATATTAGGCCCCATCTTTGGCTGCAACCACTGAATCCTAGCAGGATTTGTAGTGCACTTAAACGGTGATTTACAAGAAGATAAAAACTCAACAAGCATCAACATCAAAATACTGCAACATGTAAAAGAAAGACT